>NC_046662.1:64942060-64983383 GCF_010883055.1 Belonocnema kinseyi | reverse complement strand
ACTTCCGAAAACGCACTTTTCTGAAGGATTAAAAAAACTTGAAAAGCGATTGACCAAGTGTATAGAGCTCCAAGGAGATTATGTTGAAAAATTAAAAAAAAAATTACCCAAAAAAAATTGTTTTTATACTTCATTCTAAGGACTTATTGAACTACCCTCGTATATAAAAATTCCCTGACAATTCCAGCATTGCCAGGTAGGGTAAACACCCTGCTCATAGTAGAGTTCAACTTACCGAGTAAGGACTGGTAGTTGATATTGCTGATTAAAACATTTAAACATCCAGCAAAAAGCGGGAAACATCTTTTTTCCTTTTTGAGAGCATCTCTAAGCATGTTTGAAGTTTGTATTAATATTTCATTGGGCTTGATGGTCGGCTCAAAGTCTGCTTGTGAATCAAAGAGCTTGTACATGCTCCACCAAAAGGTGATAACTCTTTGTATCTAAAAAAAAAAATCTTCCTATACGATACTTTCAAATCGAAACCGGTTTTGTAACCCCGAAAACGTTTAATTACGAATTTAGAGTTTAAAAAACAACTCCACTCACCTGAGCTGGATCATCCAAAAACAAATAGGAAAAGGGATAGGCCAAAATGGCTTCAATTGTTGTAAATTTGTGTTGGGCTGCGTCCCCTTCGTTTATTTGTTGACAAATTTCCATATACTTTGTCGAAACTTCAGCTAGCATACACCACATTTCAACCAACATATTTCTAATTTAGAAACAAATAAATGTACAGTTTAATATTTTTAATTAAATTAACACAACACAAAAATGAATTAAATACAAAAAAAGAAAGTTTATAAATAAGGTGTCTATTCAAATCCTGGAAAAAAATTCCCTGGCAATTCCAAACTTTTTATCGGTATCTCAAATTTTTCCACAGAAAGATTCATTTTTAACAAAATAATTTATTTTCGAACCAAATTAATCAATATTTAACTGAAATACTTCAATTTTCAACTACCAATATGAAATTTCAAACAAGAAGCTTAATGATTTCAAATCGTAGATTTCAAATTCTTTATGTCTTACGGTCCAGTCGTAAATCGAAAAAATAAATATGAGTCAAAAAAACATGTTCTTCGAAACTCAGATATTTATTTAATAGAAAAAACTCCTTTCAAAACTTCCTGACGTTTCAGTACACATGCGTACCTTTTTCAAAGGTTCTTAAACCTGAGATGCTGACTTCAAAAAAAAAAAAATGACTGAATTTTAATTAATTTCTTTAAACTATTGACTCAAATGTTCCTTTTTTTATTTGACTGAAAATTGATCTGTTTGACTATTTAAACTACCATCAACTCAGGTTTAAGAACCTTTGAAAAAGGTACGCATGTGTACTGAAACGTCAGGAAGTTTTGAAAGGAGGTTTTTCTATTAAATAAATATCTGAGTTTCGAAGAACATGTTTTTTTGACTCATATTTATTTTTTCGATTTACGATTGGACCGCAAGACATAAAGAATTTGAAATCAATAAATATCAACGGTCGAAGAAAGGATTGATTTGTTTCATCAAATCATTTTACAAGAAGCTTAATTCTTTCAAGAAAATATATGAGCAAAGAATTTATATGAAAAACAATTTCAATAAAAAAAACTAATGTAAAAAAAAGTTCCATTTAAAAAAAAAAGATAAATTTTCAACTAAACTTATGACTCTTTAGCTGGAATAGGTGAATTTCCAACCACGAAGATTCATTTAACAACAGCAATCACAAAAAACAAGTATCTTTAACTAAAAAAAAGAATTTTTCAACCAAAAATGGAAGTTAAATTTTCAGTTAAAACTTACAGCCCAATTGATGAATTTTTAAATAATGATAAAATATTTAACTGGAACAGTTTAATTTTCAACCGAGAATTTTATTTTCAACCAAGAAAATTTATTTATACCAAAAAAAGGAAATTTCAATTAAAAAAATTTATATTCAACTAAAAATGGAATAGTTAAATTTTCAGTTAAAAATTACAGCCCAATTGATGAATTTTCAAATTATGGTAAATATTTAACTGAAGTGGTTTAATATTTAACTGAGAATTTTATTTTCTACCAAGAAGATTGATTTCTACCAAAAGAGCGAAATTTTCAACTAAAAAATATAAATTGTCAACCAAAAAGTAAAGTTACATTTTCAATTTAAAAAAATGTTTCAACCAACAAATAAACTAGTTTTTCAAAAAATGGTTCCGTTTTCAAATAAAGCGATGAATTTTCAACGAAAATAGTTGAATTTCAACACGAAAAGATAAAATGTCTACTAACAGATGAATTTTTAACTACAATAATTACATTGATAACAAAAAAGCTGAATTGTCAACTCAAATATAAATTGTCAACCAAAAAATGAATCATTTACTTTTCAGTTAAAAAAATTATTGTTCAACAAAAAGATGAATTTTTGCTGAAAGTGATTGAATATTCAATTGGAATAGGTACAACATTTTCAGTTTTAATAAAAATTACGAATCTTCAACTGGAATAAAAGTTGAATTTAAAACCATAAAAAGGAACTTTCAAATAGAAAGAACAATTAAATTTTTAGTTAAAAAAAGTACAACCTAAATGATGAATTTTCAAATAATGATGAATATTTAACTGGAACAAATTAATTTTTAACCGACATATCTTATTTTCACATAAAAGGATTCATTTCTAGAAAAAGAGAGGAATCTTTAACTAAAAATTGTAAATTGTAAACCAAAAAGTGAATTGTTACATTTTCACTGAAAATTTTTTTGTTTAAATTGTTACATTTTAAAATAAAGTGATGAGTTTTCAACTGAAAAATATAAATTTTCAACCAAAAATGAATCGTTAAATTTTTAGTTAAAAACATTATTGTTCAAACAAAAAGGTGATTTTTTACCTAAAGTGATGGAATATTCAATTGGAATAGGCATTTCAGTATAAAAAAAGTCAATAAAAACAAAACTAATTTTTTTTAAGTTACATTTTCAAACAAAGTGGTGAATTTTTATAGAAAATTATGAATATTTAACTGGAATATACGAATTTTAAACAAAACAAAAATGAAATTTCAAATAAGATTAGTTTTCTACCAAATATTTGAATTTTTAACTAAAAAAGATCAATTTACAACCAAAAATGAAGGATTGAAAATTTCATTTTTAAATAAAGTACTGAATTTTCAACTAAAATAGTTGAATTTCGAAACAAAATTATAAATGTTTAACTATTAGATAAATCTTTAACTAGAATAATTAAATTGTTAACAAAAAATATGAATTTTCGACTAAAATTATGGAAAATTCAACTGGATTATTAAAATGTTCAATAAAAAACAAAATATAATAACGAATTCTCAACAAAATAGCTCAACTTTTAACGGAAGAGATAAATTTCAAACCAAAAAAGTAATTAAATATGTATTTAAAAAATGATGAATCCTGAACGACGAAAAATGTGGTAAGCGATATTTCTACCAAAAAAGATTTTAATTTTTAATAAAAAAATAGCTGAATTTAACCCAAAAGACGACTTTTCAACATGAATTTTCAGAAAAGACAGATTATTCAGTCAAGAGAGGGGGGGGGGAGGGGGTAAAAAATCCAGATTTTCCAAAATGTACTCACGTGTTACTACTTCCAGGTCTCGCATTTCGTATTTTCTCTAATACAGAACTGAGTAACTGCAGCTTACTTAGTGGAGCGGTAGTCACGTTTTTTGATTTAACAGTTTGCAACAGGAGCCTTTTTATCGCTTCACAGTACTCTCTGAAAGAAAAATTTTTCATATAATTTTCATTAACAAAAAATTAAATCAACAAGCAGTCATCACAGTACCATTCTTCTTAAATAGGCGAAAAGGTAATTTTTTTTCAAAAATAGGTGACAAACAAAAAGTTTTATAAGTTAAATAAACATGTAAATAAATTATTTATAACCATTTTCATTTGTTAAACAAGTAATACTATAATTATCAAATAGGAAAAATACCCACCGACTCATTTCAACAGAAATTGAATTTGAAACCGACAAGACATACAATAGTCAAATGAAAAAATAAAATCTTAAACATACCTAAAAAATAGTCTGTTAGCGTTTCTCCCTATCTCGCTTATTTAATAAACTTTGTACTCAAATGTGAATAGTACAGGATAAAACTGTCTTTTTTTTAACAACAAAAAATGATTTTATGAAGACATTCTACAGTTGAAAAGATATTTTTGTGAAAAAATAATAAATAAATTTATGACAAAATGTAGGTAAGTTTTTTTTTATGGTAGCGGTTGATAAGATATTGTCGTGAAAAAATAATTTAAAAAATAATAAAAAATTTAAGACAAAATGCAGGTAAGTTTTTTTTGTACGACAGCAATAGAAAACTGCCAGAGTTTGTAATAAATTAGCTTTTAAAAATTTCAGAAAAATCACTAACATTTTGTTTATTTTGAAGTTCTTTCAAGAAGTTCCCGTCGGATTTAGAAACAAACTAAAGCCTCTATCAGGCGAAAGACGGAAAAACTAAATTCTTGCATTAGATTAAATAGTACCACACTTAAAATATCATCAACACTATTTGATAGTTTTTTGTCATCCTTTATAAAATGTAAATACTCATAACTTTGACAATAGTTTTTTTTTATTAAATAGGGACGATTTTACTTAAATTCAGGCTAAGGGTGTCAGTATTTTAGTTTAATCATTTTTGTTTTGGATTTGTAAAAATCACTCCAAGATTACCAGCGAATTCTCAAAAATTGACCAAAAGTTTTTCAAAATACACTATTCAAAAAAGTTCTACAAAAAATAACTCCTTACTCTTTGTAATAACTTGCATCGATTGCAAGAAAGGAAATAAAATTTTGCTCCCAAAATACCCGGCCTCTAAATTTATTGAGTCCAAATCATACTATTAGAATGCCTTTTTCATATGGACAGAAGCTTTTTAAAAATATTGTAAAACATAAAAAGGTGATGTCTTCCCGAAAATGTTTTTTTCGTACTTTCATAATTTTAGAAAAATGGCCTTTATTTTGAAATTTTTCACAATTATTAAATTTTTTCGGGATCAATTGAAAGAGCGAAAATTCCTCACGTCGAATAAAAAAAATCCGAAAACCTTCTCTCGTTCGAGAAATACTGCACTTGGAAAAACATTCTGTAAATTTTTGATAATTCGCAGATAATCTTCGAATGATTGTAACAAATCTAAAAAAAAGTTTTAAGTAAACTAAAATACGGGTTCCTCTATTTTTCCCCATAGAATTATATATTCAAATAAAAAAATAATTCTGACAGCATTATCTAGACTTTTCTTGAAATTAAGCCCGGCAGGTCAAATGATGGTCTAAAAAAATGTATTTGAAATTTAAATTGGAAATAAAATTTTACATGAAATAGATGAAAAAATTCAAAATAGGTGAAAAGGGTGATTATTTTACAAACTGTGATGACTGAAGAAAAAAACAAATTTTTCTTACTTTTTGTGCTCATTCAGATTCATCTCGTTTAAAAGGACTTTGATTAAATTTGTTAAAGTGTCATCAGAGAAGACAAAACTTGCTGCTGTTTCAGCAAGAGAGATCAGAATGACGTCATAAAGAAGATTCTTTATCAAAGGATTATTCGAGATGTGATGTGTAATTTCTGTGACGACTAGAATTACGTCCTTGTATATGACAGCCTGCAAGTAAAACAATATTTAGTTTCGAGATTCTCGAGCTTCAATTTAAAATTAAAAACAGGGCGTTTACTCAAATTCCGGAAAAAAATTCCCTGAAAATTCCTTTTTTTTCCAGATAATCTCAGATTTTTCCAGGTATCATTTTTCATAATACTAATTTAAATTTACTACCAAAAAACACGAATTTTCAATAAAATTCAAAAATTCTGATTCAAAAAGATGAATTTTGAAGCAGACATGAATTTTTTATATATATATATATATATATATAAAGAATTTTTAGCGAAATTCATGCATTCTTAAACAAAAAGTTGAATATTCAACTAAAAGGATAATTTTTAAACAAAAATATTAATTTATTACCATAAAGACGATTTAAAGTATTTTAACTCTAAAAACTTAGTTATTAAATTTTTCACTAAAAAGATACATTTTTAAACAAAGAGATGAATTTCTACCGAAAAAAAAGAATTCCTAACCAAAAAGTTGAATTTTCAAGAACAAAATATGCAATTTTTAACAAAAACATTAATTTACTACGAAAAAAGATAAATTTTAAACCAAATTCACGAATTCTGAATAAAAAACTTAAATTTTTGACTAAAAAAGATTAATTTTTAAACAAAAAGATCAATTTACTACCAAAAAGACGAATTTTCAATAAAATTCCAGAATTATCAACCAAAAAGTTTAATTTTCAACTAATTTTTTTTTAACAAATACATTAATTTATTCAGAAGAAAAACCAGGTAACATTTTTCATAATAATATATTAAATTTAATTTACGCGTAAACCGCTATAAATTCCTAATATTTCAAGCAAAATAACTGCTTTTTCAACAAGATAGATGAATTTTTAACGAAACAGTTGCATTTTCAACCAAAAAATCCATTCAAACCAAATTGTTGAATTTTTAACTGGAAAATGTCAGGGCCCAACAAAAGCTGGAATAATTCAATTCCCGGTTAAAAAATTCATTTTCAATATAAGAAAAAATTTTAACCAAAGTGATAAATTTTTAACTCTCATAACAAAATTTTCAACTGGAAGAGATTAATTTTTAAACAACAAGATAAACTTTTGAGAAAAGAGTTGAATTTTCAACTAAAACACAACTTTTTAACCAAACAGATGTATTTTTAAATAAAATTATCAAATATACAATTGGAACAGTTTCATTTTCAGTTAATACGATAAATCTTCATTCGGAAGAGTTGAATTTTAAACAAACAAGATGAATTTCCAACTGCAATGATGAGTGTCATCAAAGAAGATTATTTTCTACAAAAAAATATGAGTTTTCATTAAAAAATATAATTCTTCAACCAAAATTACATTTTCCAGTTTTAAAATAAATTATTTTATTTAATAGTAGAATTTTCAAATATTGTAATGAAGTTTCAACTGAAATGATGAATCTTCAACTAAAAATTATTGAATTTTCAAGCAAGAAGCTTAATTTCTATAAAAAAAACACGAAATTTCAACTAAAATTGATCATTTTATAACCAAAAATTGAATAGTTAAGTTTTCAGTTAAAAAATTTAATGTTCAACCAAACAGGTGCATTTTTAAATAAGATTATCAAATATACAATTGGAACAGTTTCATTTTCAGTTAATATGATCAATCTTCAACTGGCATGGTTGAATTTTAAACAAACAAGATGAATTTCCAACTACAATGATGAACCTCAACAAAGAAGATTATTTTCTACCAAAAAATGTGAGTTTGCAACTAAAAAATATGAGTTTTCAACTAAAAAATGCACTTTTTCAATAAAATTACAGTTTTCAGTTTTAAAATAAAATTCTTTTAAATAGTTGTTTTTTCAAATAATGCAATGAAGTTTCACCTGAAATGATGAATCTTCAACTCATATTATTGAATTTTCAAGCAAGAAGCTTAATTTCTATAAAAAAAACATGCAATTTAAACTAAAATAGATCATTTTTTAACAAAAAATTGATTAGTTAAAAAATTTATATTCAACGATAGAGATAAATTTTCAACTAAAATTATGGAATATTCAATTGAAATAGTTATATTTTTAGTTAAAAAAAAAACGTTAGCCAAAAAACAACAAATTTTCAACAAATTAGTTCAAGTTTCAACTGGAATAGTTAATTTTTCAGTATTCCAAAAAGATAAATTCTCAACAAAAAATGCAGTAGTTGATATTACAACAAAAAAAGATTAAAATTTTTAATCAAAAATAGTTAAGTTCAATAAAAAAGATGACTTTACAAAATGAGATGAATTTTCAATTAAGAAATTTTTTTTCGGTCAAGAAAAAATTGCAAACAAACTGTTGGATTTTTAAGCAAAAATTTGATTTCTCAAACAAAACGATTAATTTTACACCAATACAGAACGAATTTTCAACAAAATACACAAATTAACAAAACCAGAAACTTTAATTTTCAACTGAAAACGGTCAGTTCAAACCAAAAAGAAAAAGAATTTTCATCAAAATTGTTAAATACAGTAATATAAAGCTACTTTTACAAATGGAGAATCACAGTAATTCAAATTCAGTTTGCAATTTACAAAAATTAAGCACGCTTTCGAAAAAATTCTCTCATTTGACAAAAAAAAACCTGAAATTTCCCTGACAATTCCGGGTTGGATAGACGCCCTGTAAAGACTCCATCTTTTCCATTTCAAAGCCTCTTTCTAAATAAAATAATCGCCTACCTTTTTTGCATCAGCCGTCTCCTCAATCTTGGAAAGCAAACTCCTCCATAAAAGTGCGCCAATTCGCTTCCTATTCGGAACTTCCTTCTCCTCAAACTGTCCAAGAATAAGTAATGCCTCAAAAACACTATGCGTAAAAGTCTTGTAGCTCTCTTCAAAAGTCGTGGAGGTCACAGCATATGGAAGTCTCTCCTCCAAAACCGGGACAAAAACACCGAAATTTGCCTCTTTGGCGGCCAGCAGCTGCAGTAACGTATCCAGCGATGCCAACTTTGTCTTCGGAAACCTTTTGCCAGGAGAGGCGACAATTTCCAGGGTGGACGATAGCAAAGGTGTGTCACCCAAGGGCCCAAAGCAAAAGTTTAAAAAGGGAGCCAAAACGGAAGTGACAAACTTGGGTAGATCGCTATAGACCTTTACAATCAAGTGCCACCAGACTTCAAACTTTGCGAATGCTATCACTTCCGTTTTGCTGTTTTTCGCAATCAGAGGTACGCAGAGCAATTTAATTCGCCTTGCACTCGCCAATTCCAGCGGGTCAAGAGCAAAATTGTCGACGAGCAGTTTCCAGGAATAGAAAGCTTGCCGTCGAATGTTGGTATCTGATGATTTGAAAGCCTTCTCTTCGACACTCAGGAGATTGTTGATCAGTCCAGCTCCTCGATGAAGATCTCTTCCCAAAAGTTCAATACTACTGTTCCAGAGATTCGCCCAATCGGGATAAAAAGAGGCGACAAGGAGACACATTCTCGCAGAGTAAGTGTCTTGTAACATTTTTTTGTAGGCAATCCAAGAATTTGGAGACATGTGCCGTACGCGTATTCCCATGTCGGCTTTGATAGCATCGTCAAAGAGTTTGAGAGCTTCTTCTCGTTGATTTTTCAGACCCATGTAAGCCAAGCTTATGACTTTGTCCATGACGAGCGAATCGCACTAGGAAATTAAAATTGAAAATTCTATATAGGTTTATAATGATTTTCCTACAATGATTTTTTTATCAATTTTCTCGTAATTCTAGAAAAATCATTATAGAAAAAAAGACATCATCCATAAACTAAGTTACCAATTTTGAGATATTTTTGACGTAGCCCTTAGGTAAAACCCGATTTTACACTTATATTGATTTGTACGTGCGTTTATATTAAGTCGAGTTGCCAATATGCCAATATTGTCTACCTGATCGTGTGGTGAAATATAAACTTCGGCAATAAATCAACAATTAAAATTACAAAAAGTCATCTTAAGAGTAAGTTTGAAATTTGCCTAACTGAATTTTATGTGACAGATAATCCGGATATTATTGAATTTTTTAACTAAAAAGGGTAAATTTTAAACCAAAAATGGAATAGTTAAACTTTTAATCAAATCAAGAATTTTAAATCATGAAAAAAAAACCAACTAATTTTTCACCAAATAGTTGATTTTTTAAATTAAATTATTGAACTTTCAAGTCAAAATGACGAATTTTCTGTACTGCCAATACGTGGACCAATAACAGGGCTACCTTATACAATTGCCAAGATAATTTTGAATTTTGATTGATGCATTCTTTTTATTATATTGATGAATTTTGAACTAAAATTTTGAATCGTTAACCAAAAAAATAATAAATAAATGCATTTTTAAGAAAGTAGTGCAACTTTAAAACCAAGCTGTTAAATTTTCAATTAAAAAGACGATTTTTCAAACAAAATATTAATTTTTTACCCAAAAAAAAACGAATTTTTATAAAAAATTCAAGAATTGTCGATTAAAAAGTTGAACTGTAGACTAAAAAAGATTAATTTTTTAAGAAAATTATTAATTTACTACAAAAAAAAAACGAATTTTCAATAAAATTCAAGAATTCTCAACCAAAAAGTTGAATTTTTAAGAAAGAAAGAAAATTAAATTTTCTATTTTTTAAAAAAGGAGTTCAACTGTAAAACCTAGTTTTTAAATTTTTAACGAAAAAGATGAACTTTTGAACAGACATTAATTTTCTACCGAAAAAAAAGAATATTTAGAAAATTCATCCATTCTTAACCAAAAAGTTGAATATTCAACTAAAAAGATACATTTTTAAACAAAGAGATTAATTTCTAACGAAAACAAAGAATTTGTAACATAATTCAAGAATTATTAACCAAAAAGTTAAATTTTCAGCTAAACAAATATGCAATCTTAAACAAGAACATTAATTTACTACGAAAAAAGATGAATTTTGAACAAAATTCACGAATTCTGAAACAAAAAGTTAAAATTTTTACGTAAAAAACATTGATTTACTGCCAAAAAGACGAATTTTCAATAAAATTCGAGAATTCTCAATCAAAAAGTTTAATTTTCAACTTAAAAAAAAAGCATTTTTAAACAAAAAGACTACGAAAAAGACGAATTTTCAATCAAATTCCAGAATTTTCAACCAAAAAGTTTAATTTTCAAATAATTTTTTTTTAAGAAATAAATTAATTTAAGACAAAAAAAACTACGAATTTTTAACAGAATTCATGAATTCTGAATCAAAAATTTGAATTTTCAACTAAAAAAATGAATTTTCAAACAAAAACATTAATTTTCTACCAAAAACACAATGCATTCAGTTTCATGAGACCCCCCCCCCCTCCCAAAAAAAAAGTGAAAACGTAGTTCATGGACGATTCCTATAGAAAGGAAAAATATTAAAAGCGGTAATGCAAAAATAGAAAAAATATAAACGAATGACTTATTTATTTAACTTAGGATTTCGACCAATTTGAAGGATTTTCAAGACATTCCAGAGAATTTGCACGGATTTTAAGACTTATAAATATTTAAATGGTTTTTTAAAGATAATTTGAAGAATTAAGTTTAATTCAATTTGAATTTCACAGAATATCCATAAATTTTAAGCGAGTTCGCCAAATAGCCTTGAAATTTCACGGCATTTTATTGAAATTTCGAAAAACTTCAAGGGATTTCAAATAATTATTTAGGAGTTCAAAAACACTTCAGAATATTTCTAGTGAAATTGTGAAAATAAATTAAATGGGACTTCTAGTAATTTCAAAGACTTCAAGGTGATGAAAAAGTTATTCAAGGAATTTTTTCAAAATTAAAGAATTTCAAAGATTTATAGGGATTTAAGCAGGGTTTTTACTTTTTTTTTAGTATTTCCAAAATTTTCATAAAATTTCTAGTGAACTTTAATTTAATTTGAATTCCATAGAATTTGGATGGATATAAAGCGATTTCGTCAGATTTAATTTAAATGTCGCGTAATTTAAAAAATTTTCCAACATTATCAGTACATTTCCACGGATTTCGAAACATTTCAAAGCATTTTTACGTTTTTCAAATATATTATGGGATTTCTAGTAAATTTTGAAAAATAAATAATATAAAATTTAACAAGTATAATTTCATTTCAATTTAAGGGATTTTAAATGCTTTATAATTTACAGAATAAATTAAATTTTCTTTCAAGGGATTACGCCAATTCAAGAAGAGAATATTAAGATTTTAAGGACCTCCAATTATTTGAAAGATTAAAAATTAAAAATAATATTAAGATTAAAAATATCTCTAAAAAGTATCAAGGGATTTCAAGCGATTCCGAAAGATTTCCATATGGATTTCAATTAAATTTTAAGATTTATTAAACATATCAAGGAAATTCATAGATTTTTACTGTGTACAGTTTATTTCATTAATTCCTTCAATATTTTTGCATCTTTTATTCCAATACTGATTGTCTTATAATTATGTTCTATAATGAATTTTTTATAATCCATTAAATCTTTTGCAATTTCATGCAATATTTGGAATCTTAGTGAACACCAAAAATCCGTGTAATTAAACCCACGATAATTTACAGAAAAAAATTTAATAAAAATTAAGTTAAATCAATAGGGTAAATTGAAATTACATACCAATTGGACTTGTTTTGAGGAAAGTATTTTGACATTTCTAAAGATCCGTGACAAAAAGTTTAAAGACTGCAAAACGATTTTCTCCTCCAACTTCTCATCTTCAGTCAGTGGTTTCTGTTCGCAGGCAACTAATTTTTGCAAATTATCTGTGCAAAAAGTCGGCGACAGCCACGGCATTGTTTTTACGTCAATGGATTGGAAACAGTTAATATAGAAATTAATAATCTGCGGATCGTTAGCAACTACTGATACCGCATTGTCCTCCATTTTTTCCAAAATTGAAAAAACTCTAAGCCTGTTGTCATGCAGAAAAAAACGTTTTTATTAGAAAAAAAAGAGCTGACTCTTAAAATTTAAAGAATAAGCTAGTTTTTAATTTTCTTACTTGCTAATTTTAGTGTCAATCTGTAAAACAGATTCAAAGAAACTTGGCTTGGTGTATTTTTGGTCCATCAAAATAATGTTTAGTGTACAACATGCTTCCTGTTGTATTTTTGCGTCGTCCGCTGAGACCAATATTTTATACAAGGCGCTGAAATCGGCCTCTGTTATTCCCTCTGGCGATTTGGCTTTAGCGAAATTGCTGTGAAACAAAATTTGGATTTTCAGTTGGATTTAAATTATAAGATCCTTTGTTTTGTCTCGGTGAGTCATTCAGTTTTCATTTTCAATCAATTTATATCTATTAAATATATAAATGAGTTGCAAAAATCGGCCCGGATTCTTTCAAATCCATGGTAAAAATTCAATAAAAATACCATTGATTAACGTGGTAATTTTACGAAAGAGAGGTATAAAGTTACTGTTTCATGTGGTAAAATTAAACTCATGAACGATTACACTTTAAAATTTACCACATATGTTGTTTTTTTAATGTCACGGCAAAATTAGTATAAAAAATGTGAAATTCGGCCATTAATTTTATATCAAAATATGAAAATCTCTGAATTTCTTACATTTCGAGATCAAATATCATCTGCCAATATATTTCTAAAATAACGATCACCCGGGAAACATCAGAAACACAAACTTGATAAGAATTTCCGGAATTATGAATAATATTTAGATTAGAACAAACGTGTATCAAAATCGCAAAAAACGTATCATACCCACACCATCAAAGAAAAATGTTGGCAGGAACTAAAATCAGAGAAAACAAATAATTCTTTCACGAATGATTTCATAAAGGATGAAAAAATTTTAAACATTGAAAAACATTATTAAACTCCTGAAATCCCGACCTAGAAAAAAAGTGTAAAGATAAGAATCGATGAAATTATAAACGATGAAACCTGAAAAAGCGGTGCAACGAAATATCGAATATCTCGCAATCATTGTCGTAGAAAACCTGATTTTTAAAATTAAATGAACAAATAATTTTCTTAGTAAGGAAAATAATTTAAAAAAAAACTATGCAAATTGAGAAACACTTCTGTTTTAGATTACTCTTGCGCGATTATATTAGAACTTTCAAATTAAACATCTAATAAACGATGAAAAACATACTTGTTTCATATTATAGTGATTTCCGCTAAAAATAGGTATTTTTATAAAAGAATTTTAATATAAAATCAGAAAGTTCCGAAGAAGACTTCAAATTTGTAAAAATTTTAGATTGTGTTATGCAGCACCGAAAAATAGCAATGTTAAACAAAAATCATCCTCAAGATTTCCCTTTATCGACCATTTTAGGTTATGTTAGCGATTTATATCGATTTATTTATTAGATTTCGATGATTAAACATATTTCCACAATGTTGGATCACGATAGTATTTTTCGTCGGAAACTGGAATTTTTAATTTAAAAAAAGAAAGATTGATTTAAAAACATAAATAATTAGTTTGAAAAAGATCTGTGATATTTGAACAGTTCTACGTTTTAGTAACGTTTTTCGTAGAAAATGAGAGTTTTAAATAAAAAATCATTAAAGTTTAAAGATGCATTTTTGGAACAATTGCAAGTTAGGTTAGCGATTTATACTAATAATAGATATTTTAAAACAAAAATTATTATAATGTGGACAATATTCAGAATCTTTTTAAAATCCTGACTTATGTGCTAGTGTTTTTGGTTGAAACTAATTTTTCATTTTAAATACCAATAATGTCGCAAGTCTGACCTGAAATATGTATCTTTAAACAAAAAGTAATTAAATTTAAACAAAATTTTTTTTGTTTAAAAGAATAAAATTTACAAGCTCCAACAATTTCAAATTGTGTTAGTGTTTTTCGTCGAAAATTGGCAATTTTATTCAAAAGGTATTATATTTGACAGTGGATCATACATTTTTTAACAAATTTAAGTCATGGTAGAATTTTATATGAAAAGTTGTAATTTTAAAACAAAAATTATTATAATTTGAACAAGATTTAAAATATTTGAACAATTTTTAATTATGTTACTGTTTGCCGTCCTAAATTGGTATTCCAAAAATTAAAAATATACATATTTGAAAGACAATTAGAAAATTTTAATAATTTTATATTATGTTTTCCTTTAACGCCGAAAATTGGTATTAACAAACAATTAATTTGAAGACTTAATATTTTTGAACTAACATTTTTCATGAGAAAATTGTATTCAAAAGTTATGAAATTTCAAACAATAATTACAACTGTTCAACAACTTGAACAACTTTTGTTTATGTTCGTTTCAACTGAAAATTGTATTTTTAAAGAAAAATTATCATATTGATCTCCAATAACTGTTATGTTAGCGTTTAAGACCAAAAATTAGTATTTTTGAACCAACATAATTCTAGTTTGAACAAGATTGAAAATCGGTTATTTTAAATAAAAACCATTAGATTAAATATATTTAAATTTCTGTTTTTCCACAATTTTAGATGGTTTCACCTGAAACTGGTATTTTTAAACAAAAAATCATTAGACTAAAGCCTAATGATTTCTGTTTAAAATAATAAAATTTACAAGCTTGAAAAATCATTAGGGTTATTAGATTTAAAAGATAATTAATTGTAAGTTGAACCGAGCGTTTTAACAAAAAATTGGTAACTTAAAACAAAAATTATTACAATTTGAACAAGATTTAGAATCTGAATCCTTTTTAATTATTTTACTATAAATTTCAAAGATTCTTAATTTTTTAAGAATTCTAGGTTATGTTGAATTTTACACAAGAAATCGGCATTTTAAAACAAAAATCATTCAAGTTTAAAAATAAACAATTCTGTAACAAACAATTCTTTTAAGAGGAAAACAATTATTAAAATCATTTTATTTAAAAACATTTAAAATTATGCAAAACTTTCTGTTATGTTTGCAGATTTTTTAGTTGAAAATTATTAGTATTTTATATAAATTGCTAATAAAGAATCATTAGATCTTAAAGAATATTTACAATATTTGGAAAATATAGTTCTTGGTTTTTGTTTATATTATTTTAAATAACATAAATACTGTGAAATACAAGAATTTTGTATTAAAATTAAATTTATGGACATAGCTACGTGTACCGAAATTTTGGTACAAATAACCGAAATTGGTCGGTATAGAGCTGGAAAGAGAGATACTTGTATCGAAATTTCAGTACAAATAGTCAGATTTTTTGGGTGCGTGTAGACACTCCCTAAAGTTATAATTTATATTAAAAATTGTCAGAGACAAACAAAATAATAATCGCGCGGGCAAGCGTGCGTGTTTGTTTTTTCGTTAAAAGAAATCTGAGCGTTTATGGTTTCCCAATTCAGTAAGTGCGCAAACAGAATGTAAAAGCTACTAAATTTTTGTTTACATCATCTGAACCTCAACGAATCCATGTTGCAATGTAGTTTACGCTATATATTTCGCCCGTCCACCACCCCTTATAAAAATTACCAAAATCGATAATCAGTAAAATCTGAAATGCTGTTTTACAAAAGGTTATCTTACCTCCGAAAATGAAGCAGGGCTGCGCATTTTTCCTCCACGGAGTTGGTCGTGTGGAAGATCTCCAGCAACTTGGGCACTGTCTGGGTAAAAGCCATTTCTTCTGCAAATATTGTCGATCAGCTCATTCCTGTTTATCCTCGTAGGGGTTCCCGCGAAATATTCACAGGACACACCGAAAAACGCTCACAAGTCTTAACATCATATTTCGCCAAGATGACGATTTGCGGTTCAATTTTCCCAAGCTGTAGCTTCCCAAAACCGTTACAAAAGTACCGAACAAATTAACTTTACAACAGTTTTCCCTTTAGGCGTCACGCACTCCAATATAGGCTTTGTTTCCGATTCTCACGCCTTCTTCACGTCCTGCACGAGTGACGGTTTTCTTATTTTTTATGCACTGGATAGAAAATTTTCTTGCGGATCTAATTCCGGTGAAAACAATTACCGGAACGGGAAACCAGCGGGAATGCAGCTTCAGGAAAAGCCGCTAGATAAATGTGCAAAAATCGGCGTGTATATCTTCGGCGCGAAATGTCGAACAGCCGAGTGCGAGGGATGGTAGAGGGAGAAAGAAAGCTCAAGGCGCACCCACAACGAATTTTCCAACCTCACTTTGTAGCGGCGCGTTTGAAATTCGGTGCAAAGTTCATCCGAACATCGCCTGCTATATTCACCGAAACGTACGAAAATTTCTTTTATTTCTATTTTTAAAATACTTTTTTCAACATTTTGCACGGAAATTCCACTGTGGAAAAGAGGAAAACAAAAAAATGCGCGGGCTATTTACTCTACAGATTTTCCCGTAACCGACGAAAGGGTTCTTGGACCCTCGGAAAAGTCGAGTTAGTTTTATCACCAGAATTATTAACGACGATCAAAAAATCTCTGCTGCTACAGGAGTTTCCCCATTTTCTAAAATTTTATATTTTTGCACTTTCACGCGCTCGGGAGATTTTTTAAAGAGCGATTTTTCCGTGCACTTTGAGGTTAGGGCGGACGATTTTCTTGGACTTTTTTCAACCATGAATCACATGACGCGTTGTGTTTGTGTTTCCCCGGTTTGAGTGCATTTTCATGTGGAATTTGTGTAGCCCAAAAAATATTGTAGGAACGTGTCCAAAGTCGAATCTATTTATATCATTATATATGCACTGATATTAATGAAATACTTCAGTACGTGGTGAATCCATGCCACCCGTGTCCATCTTTAGTGAGGTGTAATGAAAAATTGAGTTATGGCACTTGGTGCAACGCGCCCGAAACCAGTTAGGAAGAGGAAATACCATTTAGCGCAATCCACTTGCTCTACTGGGTTTCATATTTCTAAGGAGGCGCACAATTAAATTCCTCGAGGAAGCCTTCGCTCTGCGCTCGCCCTCTTCGACGTTCGACCAACACAAGTACGTTGCTCCAAAAGTGTAAATGTAAACTTTCCCAGAACTTTGACACTGCGCAAAATGCACTCTTGCATCCGTCTGCGCAATTTTGTTGTGATGCTGCTCCAAAATGACTTTTTTTCTCCATTTTTAGACTCCATTTACTCATTTTGACAAACGAAGATTTATGTTTTTCTTGCTCGTACTAAAGATGAAAGCTCCAGGAGCTGTGATCTTTCATGTTTTATCTTTCTAAAAAGTACAAAGGGTCCTTTGTTTCGAAACAAAATTCAAGATTCCTATGGTAGAATGAAACAATGTGCTCATTAACACATTCTCTCAAATAATTTCTCAATTTTTTATCAGTCGGGAATTTGGAGAATTGAAAGGAATGTTCCAGCAAGTAAATATTTTCATATCAAATTTGACCTTGAATCTTTAAGAAAAATAGCCTCTCACGAGTCGCTTATTTGGTATTGCAGCAATAATACATAAAAAGGTGTCTAGATTTATAAATGCTTTGCTTCTGCTTTGTTTTACTTAATTTCTTTTTGGAGCAGTATGATCAATATTTTTGAATTTTAACGATTCATTTGTCAATTTTCAGTTAGGCGTTTTCAATCAAGACAACAATAACATTTTTAAATTAAATTAAACTTTTTATTATTAATTCACTTGATAACCATTGACAATAGTAAAATTACAAAACTTATTTGAGAAATTATTTCTGCTGAAGATGACGATTCTTATTTGTATTGAGCTCAGTTTTGGTTGATTAGATCAAACTCCAGATAAGGAAGTTTGGAAAGATTTATGTTGCTTTAAAGTATTCAAAAAAATTTCACATGACTAATAGACTATACTTTAGATTTAGATTAATTTAAAAATGCAAAATAAAAATATTTCCTTTTTGACAAATTATTTTTCTGACAGGTCAATATTTTTGTTTGGAATCCTTGGTGCAAATATTCACGTGGATACCACGTGACCTTTAAACGTTATTTTCATCTACAAATATCTCCTTAAAAATCAAAGAAATTTGCATAAATATTTTTAACACCTGTACATCTTCTTGGATTGCCACGTGGACATTTTTATTTGGGATGTTTTACTGAAACAGACTTTTTTTGAAAATTTTCGGTTCTACTTTTGAGATTTTCATGAAATTTTATGTTCTTTTAAAAACTTAAATGAGAATTAATCTCGTTCTCAAACTTTTAGATGAGAGAAATTTTGTTTAATTGAAAAAATGCAAACTTTATTTTGAAATATTGAAAAACATGCCTTTGGTCAAAAATCAGTGCAAAAATTAAATTTTGTAGTTTTTAAAGTTAACTCGAAGTTGCTTGGACAGTTATTGAGAAATTTCTAAACAAATTCTGTATAAAGAATGACATTTTTTAATTTTTGTTTGCCACACGTCATTAGAATTCCCAAACATTCTTGTCCTACTTTTCATTATCAAACGTAAACGTCTCCAGACTTATTTTCTGTGATGACAGTTAATTCATTTAATTTTTCTCATTTCTCATAGAGACTGTTTTTCTTCTTCAAATTTTCGGTTTCTTTATATTTTACTTTTTATATTTTCTTTATTATTATTTTTTTTAATATCAAATAAAAATTCCTTATTAGTAATTACATCTAGCGATCATTTAACTATAATACTAATAATAATTAGTATATTTATCGTCAGGCATGGAATTCAAAAATAGATTCAATTATTTTAACAAGCATATAAGAATTAACGAAAATTGTCGGACATATCAGAAATTGCTCTACATTTGAAAAACGCTTCACACTCTTAACCCTATTTCCCTCTTTTACCCTTTTTAAAAAATAATTTCTATTTTTTACTTTTATTCGCTGAACTGCGAACTGAATTCATAGGACACAATAAGATAATCCTTTTATTTTCAATGAAAGTGAATTATTTTTTGTAGAAAAGGCTACTATTAAATTTCAGGTTCACAATTTATTTCAGTTAGTTAAAAATTCTACTCTTTAGTTGAAAATTGAATTATTTTGTTGGAAATTTTACTAGTTGTTTAAAAATTTACCTTCTTTGGTTGACAGTTTAACTGTTTCGTTGAACATTCATATTTTTGGGTAGAAAAGTAATCTTTTTTTATTAAAATTCATCTTTCTCGATTGAAAATGTAACTTTTTGTTTAAAATTCAACCGCTTTCTAAAAAAGTCGTCATTTTGACATGAAAATTAAACTATTTTGTTCAAAATTGTTCTCTTTTGCCTAGAAGTTAAACTATTTAGTTAAAAATTAATTTTTCACCTTGAAAATTCAATTATTTATTTGGTAAAAAAGATCCGCAATTTTCTTGAAAATTGGTCCCTTGTTTCAAATTTCAACTATTTTGTTGAAAATTCAACTGCTTAGTTGAAAATTTTTTTCGTTGTTGAAAATTCATGTTTCTTAGGTGAAAATTAACTTTTTCGTTGGAAATTCAACTGATTTATTACAAATTTTAATTTTTTGCTTGAAAATTTAACATTTTGGTCGAAAATGTGACTGTTTTTGGTTGAAGATAAATCTTCTTTGTTTGAAAATTTGCCCATTTGACTGAAAATTCATACTTATATGTTGAAAATGCAGCTTTTAAGTTAAAAGTTAAACAATTTTATTGAACATTTTTCTCTGTCTTGAAATTGAAAAATTATGGTTTAAAATTATTTTTTGTTTGTTTTAAAATTTAACTATTTATGTAAAAATTCATCTTTCTTGGTTCAAAATAACCTTTTTCGTTTAAAATTCGTCTTTTTGGATTTTAAAGTAAAAAATTTTATAAAATATTAGACTTTTTTGCTGAGAAACTCAACTCATTTGATGAAAATTCGTCTTTTTGGTTAAAAATAAAACTATTTTGTTGAAAATACAATATTTTTTTACTTCAAATCTTAGAAATTTAACGCGTTTTTTACTTATTATACATAATAAAATATACAATAATTTTATTGAAAATAATTCTCCTATTTTCTTAAAAAATTACCCTACCTACCCCTTTTTAAAATCACTTTGGATTGTGATGTCTCTTAAAACTAAATCTGTATTAAACGTATTATAGATTTTTGTATCATTAATCAGTTTTCTTTTAATTCTACGACTGAGAATAATTTTTGCTCCTTATTTATTGAAAGTAAAATTCCAAATTCTAATTATTCAAATTATAAGTCTTATTATAAACATTATTTTATTTTAAAGTGACTATATGTAGTTCGGTGCATCATGAAATCCTTTGTTTTTGATTTTCTAGAACATTAAATCTGAAATTTCTTTCTTTTTAATAGAAAATGATTCCCCTTTTTTTTTAGATGTTCAAATAAATATTTAGAGGTCAATCTGAAGTTTTTTATGTCGAATTTTCAAATGTTTTTAAATTTATACAATTTAAATTATTCCATTTTCTGAAATGCAGAAATTTCATCCATAAACATTTTTTGACTAATTTATTTTAGAGTATTTCTGAAATTCTCAATTATGCTAATGTATTTTCAAAAAAATAAAATAAAATAAGTTTTTGGTCCTGTACCTAAAGGAGGGCCGCACAGTGATAAAAAAATGACTTTTTTTGTTAAAAATAACGTACAGCCCACAAATATTCACCGATTGGGACAAAAGCATTTGAAAAAAGCTAATAAGATTTTTAAGAGGGTTATTGAGCTTGATTTTTGAAGAGGGTTTTCAATTTTTTTTATAAAGAAATAAACATGATGAAAAACTGTTGAAATAACTTAAGTTGTATAGAGTTACATTAGTTAAGGATATTCCAATATTATACAATTTAGAAAAAAAAATTATAAAAAATTATTTGTTGAAAAAAATTTTCCTACGATTTTCCATAAATATACGTTTTTGTCAAGTAATATTGCAAGAGATTTGAATGAAAACAATCATATATAATGAAATTTCTCTTATGGTTATAACTTTTTATATTATAAACAAAGTTAATGTACAAATGCAGTAATCAGCCATTTTTCGACAGAAATATTCGTTGTTTTTGATGTAATTTTTTTTAATTAGGAAATTTGTGATAAATTTGAGCAAAATTCATAATTTATTAATTAATCTTATGATTTTTTAAACGAATTTAATAAACAAATGCATTAGTAGGGCATTTTTCGTCAGAAAAATTCGTTTTTTTTTCAATGCCAGTCTTTTCAGTTGAGAACTTCATGGCAATTTCAGCAATATTCGTAAAAAGTTGATAAATTTTTTGATTTCTTGAAACAAATTTAATCAACAAATGCATTAATCAGATATTTGTCTACAGAAAAACTCGTTTTTTTTCATGGAAATTTTTTTAAATTAGGAACTTAATGAAAACTTCAGCAAAATTGATAATTTTTTTATCAATTTTGTGTTTTTTTTTAAACAAATGCATTAGTGGGACATCTGTCGACAGAACAAAATTTTTTTTCGATATCCTAATTAAAAAAAGTTGCCATAGAAAAAACGAATTTTTCTGTAGACAAATGCCTGATTAATGCATTTGTTGATTAAGTTTGTTTACAGAAATCATACGATTAATAAAAAAATTATAAATTTTGTTCAAGTTATCATAAAGTTCCTAATTTATAAAAATCTACATAAAAAAAGGAATTTTTCTCTCGAAAAATGCCTGATTACTGCATTTTTTCATTAAATTTGTTTATAATATAAAGAATTATAAGCGCAAGAAAAAATTTGTTTTCAATCATATAATTTCCATTCCAATTTCTTGCAATATAAATAGAAAAAACGTATGTTTATAGAAAATTATAGAAAACATTTTTTCAACAAATAATTTGTTTATAAAAAATGTTGTTTAATATATAATATTGGAACATCTTAAGCTAATGTTACTCTATGAAACTTAGGCGATTTCGACACTTTTTCTGTTATTGACGAGCACCGGGAACATCAAATAGATATAATGGCTATTATTTCGTCACATTTGTTTATTTATAAAAAATTGAAAATCTCATTGAAAAATCAGGCTCGACAACTCTCTTTGAAATCTTAACAGCTTTTTTCAATTTTTTTTGTGGGCTGTGCACTTCATAGCAACCTCTAAATATATTTTTTATTCCTAAAAATAGCGAATCCAGAGTGGCCGCTGGACCAGGAAACAGGGAAAACCGGGAAATGACCGGGAATTCTCTGGGACCGGGAAAAACCGGGAAATGACAGAGAATTTATTTCATGAACGGGAATTTTACGAATTTTCAGAAGAAAAGTTCAACCGTTTTTTTAATAATTATAGTGCAGTCTTCAAGATTTAAACAATTAAAAATTAAAAGCATTTGAAGTTGAACATTTTTTATAAAAAGAGTTGTATTTTTTTAACTGTAAATATAAATAATTTTTCCTAATAAGAATTGATATCAATATATCATTTATTCCGATAATTTTATTTTTAAATAAAATTTTTAATGATTTATCAACAAAATATTTTAAACTTAAAATGTTAGGCCTTCCCTTATATTCTTTTTTACATTAAATTCAATCAATAAATTTATTAATACATATTTTATTTCTATTAATTTGTTTAGCCATTAAAAATTTTAACGTACGTTTGAAACTTTATAAACTATTTTCTACTTAAAAATAACTCCATAATAATACAGTCGTAATTAAAGATATTTATTAAATTTAAAGTACTGTTTGAGTCTAAATTATTCAATTGTTAACCTATTTAATTTGATATTATTTAATTTAGAAAAAGAATAAGTATTTAATATTTAGCAATATTTCATTGTTCATTTAAGACGAGTAAATTGAAACCAAGTATTTAAAAGAAAACAATTTTAATTGTTTTATTTATGAAATGTTTAATTTGTTAGTGAAATTGATAAATCTGGACACGTAAATAACAATTGCACACTTTTGGTAAAAAAATTTGAGTAATTTTAAATAATATCTAGCAGTGTTCAAAAGATTAAAAATTAATTAAAAACTTGAAATGATTTCAAGTAATTTAAACGAAGTGTGTTAATATATTTTTTCAGAAATTCTAAATATATTTTTAAATTAATCAATTTTTTCCTACAATTTTTGGAAAATCCTGCGAATTAAAAAAATGCTTAAAATCTTCCAGGTTCTTCTTTGATAATTTTTGAAATCTCTTTAAATCTTTTTAAATTTTCTGTTACAATGATTTTTCAAGATAGAAAATTATTTTCAATTTTCCTAAAAATCTCAAGAACATATTTCTATACTTTTGAAGTCTTTCACAATTTTTAAAAAGGCTCTAAATTTTTTGTTTGAAATCTGCAAAAATATTTTTTTTTTAAATTCGGCTGTTGGTATTTGCACCAAAATTTCGGTACGAAAAGCCAAATTTTGTGGATAAACACTTCGTTTAAATTATCCGAAATCATTTCAAGTTTTTAATTTAATTTAAATCTTTTTAAAACTTCTAAATATCTCTTAAAATTACTCTAATTTTTTCTAAAAATAATAAATGTTCTATTGTTATTTATAAATTCAAATTTTAAGGATTTTTTTTAAATTGTCTGGATTTTTTAAAAATTGTAAAAAAATTAAATTCATTTTAAAATATATTTAAAACTTCTGAAAAAATTTCTAAAATTAATGTAAATTTGAAAAAATTTAAAACCACTTCTAGATTTCTTATGATTTTGAAATAAAATTTTAAAGCTTTTCAAGGATGCTTGAACTTTTAAAAATAAAACTAATTTAACTTCTTATTTAAGATCTGTTAAGTTTAAAAAAAATTATTTTTCAATTTTTAATGGATTGAGATTAAAATTACTAAAAATAATATATTTTTAACATTTTTAAGTTCATTGTTTGATTCTTTAATTTAGAGTATTGGAAATGT
This sequence comes from Belonocnema kinseyi, assembly GCF_010883055.1. NCBI lineage: Eukaryota > Metazoa > Arthropoda > Insecta > Hymenoptera > Cynipidae > Belonocnema > Belonocnema kinseyi. The sequence goes on along the minus strand of NC_046662.1, from coordinate 64,959,030 downwards.
TAACGTAGATTTATATTTTTGAAATTTAATCTAAATCTTTGAACTCTTTAATTTATAAAAGTGAAAAACTCTTAAATTTTAATTTTAAGAGTTTAAAATTCAAGTATTTTACTTTGAATGCTTTAATTTGTTTTTTATTGTTTATTACTTTAAATGGCAAAATGTTTAGAATAGAGTTCGATTTTTAAATTTCATTGACCGTGAAAAATGTTTGTGAACCGGGAATTTATTTCGTCGATTAAAACGGCCACCCTGGAATAATTTTCTCATCGAAAGAAATTTCAGATTCAAGGTTTTAGAAAATAAAAAACAAAGGATGTCATGAGGCACTCTAGTGGTCTACAGTAATTGGTTCCTTACTAAACAGTCTTTTCATAGAATTTATTTAAAAAATTTCTCAGATAAAAAACAATGGCGTTCAGAGACTTGGTGGAAGGCGATTGCGGGGGGCCAAATCCTCTGATGCGGTTCACCTCGCATTTCGTGCAAGACCATGGCATGAAAGAAGAAGGAGTTCACGATCTTTTTAATCCTTCTCTCCGGGAACCCTTCGAATCCACGAACTCAGATCAACTCGTCAAACAATTTTTAGAAGAGAGTTCGGTCCATCCACAGACCTTTAAAATGGATCATTTGTTACAAGAGATGAGGGATATTGATCAGAGCGTTTATCCTCCAGTAATGGCACCTGGAGTCGCCAAAGAATTAACTGGTCAAGACACAGCTTGGGCGAATCAGTATCTTCAATCGGGTGGACATTTTGACGTAAGCATTATTCACAACTGATTTTTTATATACCTGAAAATATCAGGGAATTTCTTTTAAAGTCAGGAAAGTTTTTCGAGAGTGTGATTATTGTTTTGGATTGAATTGCATTATAAAATTGAATAACGATAAATCTTTATTTGTTAAAGTAGCTTTATATTACTAAACTTAACTATTTGGTTGGAAAGTCCTTTTGTTTTTTTGTTTGGAATTAATTTTTTTAAATGAAAATTGAACAATTCTATTTTTGGTTGAACACGGATCGCTTTTAGTTGAAAATTTATGTATTTTGTTGAAAATTTGTTCTTTCTGCTAGACAATTAATCTTCTTCACTGAATATTCATATTTTTTCTTCAAAATTCAACAGTTTGTTTGAAATTTTTGCTCACCCTTGAATGGAAAATTTTTCTCAGTTGAAAATTCAAGTAATCTTAAAAAGTCATCCATTTTATTTTAATTCAACTGTTTTTTGATTAAAAATTAAAATCTATATTAGTTGAGATATAACTGCTACATTTTTTGTTCAGAATTTATCTTTTAGCGTATGGAAATTTTATTAGAAGATGAAATCTTTTTTTTTTAATTAATTTTTTTGCTCGAAGATTCTTTATTATAATTGAAAATTCACCTCTTTGGCTGAAAAATGAGCTATTTTGTTGAAAAATCTTGTCTTTTTTTTTGTAAAAATTAATCTTTTTGATTAAAAAATCAACTTTTTTGTTGAAAATTTAACTATTCCAGTTAAATATTTGTCATTTTAGTTAAAAATGTATCTTTTTGATTAAAATTAAAACTACTTGGTTGAAAACTAAACACTTTTGTTGAAAATTCCTCTTTTTCTAGTTCAAAATTCAACTATTTGGTAAGATTTTTGTTTAGTCGGAAAATCTTCCTTTTTTGTAGGAAATTAATCCTATTGGTCAAAAGTGGAACTATTTGCTTAAAATGTATCTGTCTTGTTGAAAATGCAATATTCTTACTTGAGAAGTTAGGAATTTGAAGCGGTCTAAATTTAATTTAATATAGTATCCATATTAATTTCACCTAAATATGGCCTGAATTTTAAATATAAAATTCTGAAACAAAAACTTCTTTGAATTATTATTCAAACTCAAGAACTTTTAAAAAACAAATGTAATAAATTATGAATTATGTTTCAAATATTATTTATATATTTAATTAATTGATGATCCTAATATATTTAGAAATTTTTTCTAATATAATTTGCCAAAGCTCTCTGAATGAAACATATTAATTGAATCCCCAGAAACTGAAAAACACATTATTTATAACAAACTTGCGAAACTGTATACATATTCCGAGTCGATTGTTTAGAAAAATGCGAGATTTTTTAATGACACACTATGAAAAATGATACCTGGAAAAGTCTGGATATATCTCGAAAAAGCCTGAAATTTTCGGGGAATTTGTTTCTCGGATTTAAGTATTTTATTAGAGATTTAATTGTTTTATTTAATTGTATTTTATTAAATTTGATTGAATTGTTGAAAATTCGTTTCTACTTAAAATAAAAATAAAATTTTTTTCAACTGAAAATTTAATTTGTTGAATCTTCGTATTTTTTATTGCATTCAACTGGTTTTGATTTAAATAAAAATGTTTTTTGGTAAAAATATCATGTGAAGATAAATCACTTTATTTGAAAATGTATCTTTAGATTAGAAAATTTAAGCCGTTTTTTTGAACTAAAAATATTACTATTATATTTTTGGTTCAAAAATTATGTTTTTAATTGAAAATTGTTCTTTTCTATTCAAAAATTCCACTATTTGATTGAAAATTTATGTATTTTGTTGAGGATTCAACTATTTTGCTAAAATTCGTCTTTTTTTATTTAATTCAACTGTTCGAAATTTCAAATGAAAAAAATGTTTGGTTGAAATATCAAGTATTACAGGTTTCGTGAAGGATTCATCTTTTGCGTTTTGAGAACTGAACTGCTTTGTTGAAAATTCGTCTTGTTTGCTTGAAAATTCAACAATTTGGTGGAAAATTCCTATTTTTGGTGAAATTTTCGCTATTTTTGTTAGAAAATTCAACTGTTTGTTTAAAAATTAAATTATTGAGTTGAAAAACTAACTACTTGATAGAAAATTAACTTTTTTGTTAACAATGCATTGTTTTGGTATAAAATTAATCTTCTTTTTGTTTTTATATTTGTTTTTTGTTGTTGAATATTAATTTTTTTAACTGAAAATGTAACTTCCACTTTTGGTTGAAAATTCAATTATTTTGGTAGATAATTCAACAATTTTCTTAAAAATCAAATTATGTAATTAAAAAATAAACTACCTGGTAGGAATTTTTTTTTGTGTTTTTTAAACTGAAATGTAACTATTTCATTTTTGGTCGAAACTTTTTTTTTCAAATTGAACTAGATTGGTGGAAAATTCAACTATTTGGATAAAAATTAAAATATTTATTTAAAAAATTAACTTTTTGGTAGAAAATTAACTTCAATGTTAAAAATTCAACTGTTTTTTTTTTAATTTAATGTATTTTGTTAAAAATTCGTCTTTTTTAGCAGACATTTTTTTCTTATTGTCATTTTGGTTGAGTAATTAACTTTTTTGTTACAAATTCTTAGTTTGGGGTTAAAAATTGAATTTTTGTATTGAAAATGCTTTTTTTTGTTGAAAAATTCACCATATTTTTTAATAAAAATGCGTTTTTTGTTGAAAATTAATTTTTAAACTGAAAATGTAATTATTCTATTTTTGATAAAAAATTATTTTAATTTTTTTATTCAACTATATTGGTGGAAAATTGACTTACTTGGATGGAAATTAAAATATTTTTAAAAAAAACTATTTGGTCGAAAATAAAACTTTTTGTTAAAAATTCAGCTATTTTTTTTAAAGTTCATGCATTTTGTTGAAACTTCGTCTTTTAGCAGAAAATTAATTTTTTTTTTAATCTCAATTTTGGCTAAGGATTAAACTGAAAATGTAACTGTTCCATTTTTGGTTGAAAATTTATATTTTTTAGTTGCAAATTCATCTTTGTAGGTTTAAAATTGAACTATTTTGTTGAGTCATTCTGTTTCAGTCGAAAATTTAACTGTTTTGTGGAAAATTCGTCGTTTCGGATACATTCATGCAAGAAACACGAAATATTAAATATTTTGTTGAGAATTCATCTGCTCTGGAACTGAACTATACTTGTTTAAAAATTTAACTATTTTGTAAAGAATTCAATAATTTGGTTGAAAATTCAACTACTTTTGCTTCCTCATAGATGAAGCTTTGTCATGATAATATTTTCGAGAAAAAAATCTAATTGATTTAATTAAACTTTCCTCAATTTAAAAATGTCTTATATTTAAAATCTTCTTTGTGGTCAGAAATTCTACGGGAGGTCAAAAAATATCCAAAATTTGGTAACGCAGTTTATGAACGATCCCCAAGTTCAAAATTAAAGATAATCTTACCTCGTCCTCTTTAGGAAAATCATGCAAAGGACATTTGGAACTCTCCAACGACAGAACAGCCACTATCCCGAATTGGACCTTCAAATTTTCCAGTTGGACCTTCGACCTTTCCAGCTGGAGCATCTGCCTTTCCAGCTGCAGCATCCACTTTTCCATCTGGCGAGACAAACGAGCTCGGTTTGGGCCCAAAATGGGCCGAGGAATATTTGGAACATAATATAGAGAATCCAGAAGCAAGTAGCAAAGAGGCAGAACTGGCAAAACCTGCCGAGGGTGGTATCAGTACGGATGAGCCGAAAGTTGCTTACTCGAAATTCATGAAGTTTATGCGCCAGGAGGAAAGCATTCCGATCGAGATGGAACAGGCCAACAAGTGGTCTTCGGAATTCACTGAGGAGAAAATAATAAGCGAAAATCCTGCTGTAGTATCGAGTGAAAATAGCGGGATTTTGAATAAAGTCGAAGAGGAATTGGCTACCGCGGGCGCTTGGGTCGAAGAATTCAACAAAAGTGTCGCCCAAGGTTGGTAGAAATTATCCTTATTCATCTTTTAACCCTCTGTTTTTCAAATCATCCTTTCTACAGGATGACTACTGGACCGCGAAAGCGGGAAAACCTGGAAAATTCCGTGAATTATGAACTTCAGTTTGAAATAATCAAAGTTCAGGACTCGAACTCACTCTACTTTTTACCAAATTTCACACACTTTTTTAGCGATGCCAATAATTCAGGGCTCGGATCATGCGACTATTTCGGCTTTTTGAAGAAAAATGCGACTATTCGACCTTTTTTTTAACCCTTTTTCTCAGCAGTTCGCTATACTTAGTTTTAATGTTAATCACAGGGAAACTTTTTTTTATTGAAATTCAGAACTTGAATCAATTGTGTAATTTCAATTGAGAACGTTACAAGAATTTTAATTGATTGTTATAGCTTTATATGTACTTGGACATTTTTAAATTAATAGAGTTTGAAATTGAGCAATTTTTAATTGCGTGGATTCGTATTTGAACGTTTAATTTTTTTTACTTTGCAAGCCTTAACAGTTGAACATTTTGAAGCACACTGTCCCCTTTTCTTCATTAAAAAATATGAATTTCTCTTTTTTTTTCAAGAACTTGAATCTTTTTCTGATTATTTTTTGCAAAAATGCGTTCCGAAAGTGAGAGAATCCAATAATAAAATTTAACTATCTTTTGTTAAAAATTAATTCTTATTGGTTAAACTTTTGACTGTTTGGTTGGTAATTATGTTTGAAAAAGTTCATCAGCTTTGGTTAAAAGTAATATTTTTTGGTTCAGAAATGCATCTCTCTTGGCTAAAAAAAAGCGTTTTTGTTGGAAATTTAACGGTATTCAAGAAAAACTCGTATTGGGCATGAATATTTAATTATTTGGTAATAAATTCATCTATTTTTTGAAAAGTTATCTTTCTAGGGTGATAATACAAATATTTTGAAACATTCGTAATTTTGCCTTGAAAATTCAGATTTTTTTGGTTGAAGTTTGATATATTCCATTTGAAAATTAAACCCTTTTGTTTGAAATTCATCTTTTGAAGTGGAAAATTCAATTATTTTGTTCAAATGTAATTTTATTTGGTCGAAAATTCAACTGTTGAACATTCCTTTTGTTTAATAGAAAATTGATCTTTCTCGAATAAAAATTCATATTTGTTGGTACAAAAATCATCTTTTTTTATTGAAATTTCATCTTTCTTGGCTGAAAATGAACTGTCTTGTTGAAAGTTAATTCTTTTTGTTTAAAAACTCGACTTTTTTTACTGGAAATTTAATTATTTTGTTGAAAATTCAACAGTTTCTTAAAAAGTCATATTTTTTGGTAGAAAATTAAACCGTTTTGTTAAGCATTCGCCGTTTTTTCATTTTAAAAAACTCATAATTTTTTATTAAAAATTCATTTTTTATAGTAAAAAGGCCGCTTTTCGTTGAAAATTCATCTTTCTTGGTTAAAAATGAACTTTTTGATTAAAAGTTTAACTATCTTTAAAAAAAAAGTATTTGGCATTAATATTCAACTATTTCGTAAAATATTTTTCTATTTTGTTGAAAATTCGACAATTTGATTTAAAATTAATGTTTTCAGGTGGAAAATTCTATTATTTTGTTCTAAAGTCTTCTTTTTTGTCCGTGTTTTTGGAATGAAATTTCTTCTTTTTTTTTGTACAAAAGTCATCTTCTTGATTAACAATTTATTTGTTGTTGTTGAAAAATTTAGCTTTTCGGGTTGATAATTCAACTGTTTTTTCAAAGAATTTGTCATTATGACTCCAAAATTCACCATTTTTTTAAAGTTTACTCTTTTCTTTGATAAATGGGTCATTTGGTTGAAAATTCATCTTTTTAGATTAAAAATTCGACTAATTTAGCTATATATGAATCAATTAATTTGTTAAAAATTCGTTTTTTTTTTCTTGAAAGTTTTCATCTAATTGGTTGTAAATTTAACTGTTTGGTTGATTTTTTTTTTAATAAAAATATTTGCTTGAAAATTAATCTTTTGGGATTAAAAGTCAACTGTTTTCCAAGAGATTCTACTTTTTAACTTGAAAACTGAAATATTTTCTTAAAAATTAGTCTATTGTGGTTGAAAATTCATTTATTTTTTTGAAAATACAATATATTTCGACTTGAAATGATCCTTAGTTAATTCGACATTTTATTTGTATAAATTTTATGTGAAAGAATCATTCTATTTCCTCTGGTTGGAGAACATTTTGGGATGTGAAATCTGAATTATTAGAAATTACATATTTATTTTCTATTCAAATTATGTAATTTCAAATGAAAGATGTACTTGTTGTGTAATTCCATGTTTAAAGTGTTCAAAATTAATGTTTCTGAAGTTAAAAATGAATGTCGACGATAAACTTCTCTTTATTTTTTATTTAATTTATAATCCAGATTTCGAATCCTTCAAATTGCATGTTTATTGTTGGAAAGTTGTTTCAACTTTAAAGTTTATTTAGATAGAGTCTGATACAGTTTTTTTTATTATCTGTAAAAATGTAATGCGACTGTTTTTTAAACTTTTTTCAAAATTCCATGTGCCTTTTTGTAATTTTATACTATTAATACGAATTTTTTTTAATCCTTTTAGTCGATCCGAGCCCTGCTATTTCTTTACTTTCTCTTCAAAAATATTTTAGAATTTCTTCGCTGATTGATTACAAATACAATAGGCTAATATATACAAAAAATAATTAAAAATATATTTCAAATTCATCTATTCTATACTTCCTAAGCTTCGTATTTTACGATATTTTCGACGTTTTGTATATCGTTTAAAAATTAATTATATCAAATTGAACATATTTTAAAATCAGCGATTTAATTTAATTACTTTAAATTAACAAAAATTTTTTATTAAAAATTATATTGATCGTGTTTGGAGGAAATTTATTATCTTTATAAGAACTAGTGAATTTGGTATTAATTTTCAACGATTTTCTTCATTTATTAAATAAAAGTTTAATTAGTTTCATCTTATGCGATTATTCTTATTTAATAATAAGAAATTAAATTTAAAAGTTGTTTAGGTACAAAATTTCATCAATTGATAAAAATTATCAACATAGTTTTATGGAACAATTTCTTTTTTAAAACTGTTTTGTTAAATTTTGAATGCCTTATAACTTAAAAAAAAAGATTTAATAGGTTTAAAAATGTTTAAGTTTTAATTGGATGTCTTGACTTCATAGTTACTTTTATTTGTGCAAATGTAATTTGCAAATTCATAGGATTTTGTGGTAGAGAAGGAAGGAAATTTAAGTTACTACATATTGTTAAATATTTTATGTATTTTTTCTATATTTATAGCGTTTCATCTAATTTTCTTCGTGACAAAACAAAAATATTACAAATTGTAGTTCTTTGTCTGAAATTTTTACCCTGTATTCTTAAAGAAATAAATTGTTCAAAATTTCATGGATCTTGACCTTTTTTAAACATTCTAATTGATTCGAGGCCTGCGTGATTTAGATATAAGTTTATTATTTAAAAAATTTCATGTCACTATTTTCTTACTATTTTTGAAAATTTATGCCACTATCGACACTATTTTTATATCTGAAGTGAGTCCGAGCCCTGAAAATTGGTAATTGCTTCATTTCAAAATTTTATATTTCAATTTCTTAAATTTGAGAATGGCTTAAAATTTTTTATCCTTAAATTTAATTTATTTAAACGTTTTCAGAAATTATTTAAGTTAATTTTCCCGGATTCGCCTATTTTTCCCTTTCATTAAATAATTCCTCTCTTTTTCCCAGTTTACAAGAAACTTTCCTCGTTTTTTATTTATTTGGCTGAAATGCGAAATGAAATAATTTGTTTTGTTTAAAAATTCTACTATTTGGTTTAAAATTTAATTATTTTATTGAAAACCTATTTTCACCTGTTTTCTTTTTTAATTCGCCTTGGTATAAAATTAATCTTTTTGATTGAAACTTCATCTCTTTTGTTAAAAGTTGAACTATTTTGTAGAAAATTCTGATTTTCGAGTTCAAAATTCAACATTTTTGTAGAGAATTCGCCTTTTTGGCTTGAAAAATCAACAATTTGGTTGCAATATTTTTCTCTTTCGACTAAAAAATATTTTCGGCTGAAAATTTAACTCTTGTTGAAAATTCGTTTATTTGATTTGATTATTTATCTTCTTGGGTAGTTATTTTATCTTTTTTGGTTAAAAATTAATCAGTTTTTGCCGAGAATTAAATTATTTTGTTAAAAATTCGTCGTTTGGGTTGAATTCAACTGTTTTTTAATTTAAAATTAAAATCATTTTTGGTTGCAATATCAGCTATTTTATTTTTTGATAAAGATTCAGCGTTTCTGATTGAATTCAAGTATTTTGTACTTATAATTGAAAATTGGTCATTTGTATTTTTAGTTCGAAAATTCTTCCTTTTGAATGAAAAATTCAAACATTTGGTTGAAAATGAAACTATTTTTCGGTTAAAGTTATATCTTTCTTGTTTGAAAATTCAACTAGTTCGATAGAAAGTCTTCTGTTTTGGTCGGAAATTCAACTGGTTTGTTGAAAATTTGTCTTCCCGAATAGAAAATTCAACTTTTTTATAGAAATGTTCTTGGTTGGAACTCATCTTTCTTGGTTGTAAATTTTATCGTCTTCTAACAAAAATCGTGTTTTTGGCTTTAAAATTCAACTATGTGGTAAAAATGCAACTGTTTTTTTTTTAAGTTTAAAATTTTTTTCGTTTGAAAATTCCTTTATTTGGTTGAAAATTCATCTTTTGTAGATTGAAAACGCAACTATTTGATTAAAAATGTAATTGTAGGTTGAAAATTCAACTATTCGTTTAAAGATTCACCTAGCCTTTTGAAAAGTTATCTTTTTTGCTTGAAAGTAAAACTATTTTGTTGAACATTCGAATTTTTGGATAGAAAATTCTTCCGTTTGGAGAAAAAATTCGTTCTTTTCGATTGAAAATTCAACTTTCTAAAAAAAATCGTATCTTTGGCTGGAAAGTTCAACTATTTGGTTGAAAGTGCAACGGTTGTTGGTTTAATTCAATTTCTTTTTGTTTAAAAGAAACATTTTTGGTTTATATTATAAGCTTTTACATTTTTATTTAAAATTAAAAGCTTTTTTGATTGAAAATTCAACTATTTTTATAACATTAAATTTTTTTAACATTCGTATTTTTGTTTGTATCTTTATAGGTTGAAAATTAAACTATTTTTTTAAACATTCTACTCTTTTGTTTACATTTCAACTATTATGTGAAAAAGTTATTTTTTTGATCAAAATTCACGCTGTTTTTTTTTTTTTTGAATTTTTTTTAACGCATTATTATTATCTTTTGATTAAACTATTGGATTGGAAATTCATCTTTGTAGATTGATAATTCAACTATTTTGATAAAAAATCGTGTTTTTTTTAGATGAAAATTTTTCTGTTTTTGAAAAAAATAGACTTTTTGGCTTGAAAATTGAACAAATTGTCTGCAATCTTTTTTCTCTTTTGACCAAATAATCTTGAATGGTTGAAAATTAAAATTTTTCCTTTTTTTAATTGAAAATTCATCTATTTGCTTGAAAATCCACCTGCTTGTTTAATAATTTTTTTTTAAATTTAACTAATTGGTTGAAAATTCATGTTTTTAGGTTTAAAATTCAACTATTCGATTAAAAATGTATCTATTTTGTTGACATCTTAATCATTTTGTTAAAAAGTCTTTTTTTCGAAAATTAAACTTTTTTGTTGAAAATTCGTCTTTTTGGATAGAAAGTTCATCTTTTTGGCAGAAAAGTTCTTAGTTGAAACTCATATTTTTTTGTTGAAAATTCTGTCCTCTAAGAAAATGGTGTTTTTGGCTTAAAAATTCAACTATTTGTTAAAAAATGCAATTGTTTTTGGTTAAGTTTAATCTTTTTCGTTTGAAAAATCGATCATTTGGTGAAAGATTCAACTATTTGGTTAACGATTTAAATAGGTTGTTAAAAATTCATCTATTTTGATGAACATTCAACAATTTGTTTGTAATTTTTTTTCTCTCTTGATCAAAAAATCTTTCTTGGATGAAAATTCAACTACATTTAAAAAAAATCATCTTTTTGGCTAGAAAATTATACTATTTAGCTGTAAATCCACCAGTTTGGTTGATGATTATTTTTTGAAATAAATTTAACTACTTGTTTGAAAATTCAACTATTTGATAAAAAATTAACTATTTTTTTGACAATTTATATATTTAGTTAAAAAGTCATTTGTTTTGGTCGAAAATTAAACTGGTTTGTTGAAAATTTGTCGTCTTGGATAGAAAGTTTATCTTTTTTGGCAATAAAGTTCTTTGTTGAAACTCATTTTTCTTAGTTGAAAAATCTACTGTCTTCTAAAAAAATCGTGTTTTTGGCTTCAAAATTAAGCTATTTGGTAAAAAATGTAAATTTTTTCCTTGAAGTTTAATTTTTTTCGTTTAAAAATTCGATCATTTGGTTGAAAATTCGTCTTTGTAGGTTGAAAATTCAACTAGTTTCTTAAAATTCGTCTCTATTGCTTAAAAGTTCAACTATGTCGTTGTAAATGCAACTTTTCGGTCTAAAATTAAATTTTGTTGTTGAAAATTCAACTATTGGGTTAAAAAATAATTTCAATTAAAAAATGTATCTTTTCCGGTTCAAAATTCAACTGTTTTTTAATGGATTTGAATGTTTATTTTGAAAACTCTGTTCTTTCGTTGAAAATTCATCTCTGTTGGTAGAAAGTCAATTTTTTTTGTTTAAAAATTCAACGATTCTGTTGAAAATACAATATATATGTCGACTGAAAAAACACCCTATTCCTGTTTTTGAGTGAACACACCATCCTAGATCCGTAGTTATCAGGCTAACTGACTGAATCCGAACTGACTCAAATCCGTATTGAATAATTTTCCAATTGTTCTTTAAATCATTTGATAAGTCACGCTTACTCATCCATCGGGGAAGGAACTTTTGATTCAGTTTGGGACGTTGTTAGCTTAATGGCATGGCACCCTTTTCAGATACCGATAATTACGAGTCGTCATTTTGGAAACGACTCCAGGGAGAATGGGATAAAATTCTGTCTTCCGAAAACATTTCAGCTACGCATCCCTGGATATCCGAGTACGACACATACTATGACCCCTTCAAAGAGTACAAATTCAACGAGAACAACCCGATGATGGATTTTCCGAACGCCTTCGAGGAGGGCAAGAAGAGACTGGTGATGGGGGATCTTCCGAGCGCGGTTCTTTGCTTCGAAGCGGCTGTAAAGCAGGATGCAAACAATGTGGAAGCGTGGCTCCTACTGGGCAAGACTCAGGCTGAAAATGAACAGGATCCATTGGCAATTTCCGCCCTGAAACAGTGCTTAACCCTCGATCCTGCGAATTCTGCTGCGATGATGGCTCTCGCAGTTTCCTACACGAATGAGTCATTTCAGAGTCAGGCGTGTTTGACTCTCAAAGAATGGCTGATGAAAAACGAAAAATACAAACACCTCACACCCTCGAGTCCGTCAGTTCAACGTCCACCGACTGGGGTTTCTACTATTTTATTTAAGTGAGTTTTTGCCGCGATAATCGAAAAACAGGTTTACTGTCGCCAGGGTGTTCAGCGACCTTGAAAACCTTGAAAATCTTGAAAATCTGGTTATATTCTTGAATTTTTCACAAGGACCTTGAATAATTTTTCTTTACAATAGTTTTTTTATTGAAATGTGATAAGTAATTTCAATCTTTTAGTTTATTTCGAAAGCAACATTTCATTTAGAAGAAATCTTGCTAATGAAAATTTTTTCTTTTTATCAAGATATAATTATCTTTTACTCGTTACAGAATAAATAGATTTCTAGGCATTTCTTATAGACTTTACGAGTTATTTTCTCGATTTCGTTGAAAATTTCGATGTTAATTCGGTTTTGAAATTAGAATGAGCCATGACCATATAACAGATTTTTCAAGGGTTTCATCAATCGGTTTTTGAGTGTACAATAGATTACGAAACATTACTTAATATTTCAAAAGTTTCAAAATGTTATAAAGGATTTTAAACATTTCACAAAGATTTCACGGATTTCAAAGATTTCACAAAAATTTCACAAAGCTTTTATAACTTCTAAAAGATTTAAAGTATTTTAAAGATTGAAAAAAGGGTCAAGTACACCAGATTTAAACGATTTTAAAGATTTCAGAAGGTTTGAAAACAATATTCCAAAGATTTTACGAAGATTTTAAAGATTTCACAAAAATGTCCCAAATATTTCACAAATATTTCGAACATTTCCAAAGATTTTAAAACTTACAAAAGATTTCAAAGATTTTAAAGATTTTAAAAAGGTGATGGTAAACCAAATTTCTAAGATTTCAAAAGATTTTACACCCATTAAAAGTATTTTAATGCTTTTAAATTAATACAAAACATTTCACAAATATTTCAAACATTTCATAAAAATTTCGTAAAAATTTTAAAAGAATTCAAGAATTTAAGAGATTTCACCAGATTTCAAATATTTCAAAACATTTAAAGGATTTTAAACGATTTCAAATATTTTAATGATTTCAAATGAATACGAAAGATTTCACAAACATTTCAAAGATTTAAAAGTTTTTCAAAACGTTTTTACCAAATTTGAGAAGATTTAAAAAGATTTCACTAATTTCAAACGGATACAAAAGATATTACAAAGATTAAAGAAAGCTTTAACAAACATTTCAAAGGTTTCATAAAAATTTTAAAAGATGTCCAAAAGTTTCCCAAAGATTTTAAGGATTTTAAATATTTTACAAAAGATTTCACAGAAATTTCAAGATTTCACAATGATTTTAAGTACTTCAAGAGATTTCAACGAATTCATAAAGATGTCAAAAGATTTCAGAAAGATGTCATTGATTTCAAGGATTTCAAAAGCGACTTATGTTCTCAAAAAATTAAGAATTTTTTTATTTATGGTTCTGCTTTCTTTAAAATCTTTTAGCAAATAAAAAATTCAATGGCTTTTTTTTACATCTATAACAAACAGGTATTTCAATGTTTGATGATAAAAAAAGGAGACCTGGAAAAGGTGGAAAAGGCCTTGAATTCGGGGCAATACTTATTCATGCATGTTCCTAGATTATTTTAAAATATATCGAATTTTCAAACCATTTCAGTAATCTGAAGTGGTTTTGAAGGATTTGAACTATGTTAGCGTGTTTTTAAAAATTCCGAGAAATTTTCAAGAACTTAAAAAATGTTCAAGGGATTTCAAAATATTGCAAAGGATGAAAATTATTTAAATGTATTTTAAAATATTCCAATAAGTTTTTAATAGATTTCAATAATATGAAGGGATTTCTAAAGATTTGAAAGATTTTAGGACATTAAAAAAATTCTTTATAATTTAATAGATTTTTAAAATTTGCCAGAGCATTACGAATAATTTCAAAAGATTATAAGTGTTTTAGGTTATTTTTAGGAATTCAAAGGAAGTTTCAAGAGTTTTTTAAAGTGTTAAAGAATTTCAAAGTATTTTTTATATTTTAGAATATTTTTAAAAATTACAACGAATTTTTAATATGTTTCAATAATTTGAAAGAATTTCAAAGGATTTTAAATATTTTAGGATATTTTTTAAAATTCTATGGACTTTTCAAGGACTTTAAAATGTTTCAGACGATTTGAAAAGGTTTTCAAGACTTTTTAAATATTTTAGGGCATTCTTAAAAATTCCAAGGAATTTAAAAGATCTTTAAAAAATTGCAAAGCATTTCGAACGATTTCAAAGGATTATAAATATTTTAGGGCATTTTAAAAATTTCCAAGAAATTTGTCATAGATTTTGATAGTTTGAAGGGATTTTCAATAAGTTTGAAGATTTTAGTATATTTTTAAAAATTCCATGGAACTTTGGAGAACATTAAAAGGTTTCAAAGAATTTTAAAGGATTTGAATTGTTTTCAAGTATTTTAAAAGATTCCAATGATTTTTTAATAGATTTCAATAATTTGAAAGAACTTCAAAGGATTTTAAAAAATTCCATAGAATTTTTAAAAACTTTAAAAAGTTTTCAAAAATCTCAAAGAATTAAAAATATTATATATTTTAAAGATACCAAGGAATTAAAAAAATATTTCAGTGATTTTAAGCGATTCCAATGGATTTTAAAGTTTTCACGATATTTTTTTAAATTCCCAAGAATTTTTAAAATATTTAAAAGGTTTTAAAGAATTTCAGAGGATTTTAAATATTTTAGGGTATTTTAAAAGTTCACAAGGAATTTTTAATATATTCATATAATTTGAAAGTTTCAAAGAATTCGAAATATTTTGGGGTATTTTAAAAGATTCAACGGGCATTTTCAAGCGATTTCAAAATTTCCAAGGATTTAAATGATTTTAAGGGATTTAAAAACATTTTAACCTTTAAGGGTTTTTGATATTTCAAAAGCTTTCAAAGATTCCAAGAGATCTTATGGAATTTCTTAGGATTTCAATGATTTTAAAAACTGTCAAGGTATTTTAATACATTTCCCAGGAATTCAGGGAATATCAGATTTCATGTAATTTTACGGGATTTTGTCATATTTTAATGGGTTTCAAAGCATTTATTCACAAGAATTAAGGGATTTTGTAGGATTTTCATGATTTTCTAATATTTTGAATATTACCAACGATTTTAAAGATTTTAGAATATTTTAAAAGATTCCAAGGAATTTTCAATTGGTTTCAATATTTTGAAAGGGTTACAAAGAATTTTCAAGCTTCAAGTTTTTTTTTTTAATTGCAAGGAATTTTTAAGAGTTGTAAAAGATTTCTAGGGATTTCAAAAGATTTTAAAGGATTTGAAATATTTTACGATATTTTAAAAGATTCAAAGAAATTTTTTACTTGAAGCGATTTCAAAGGATTTGAAAAATTTTCTGTGCGGTTCTAAAAAATTGCTTAGAAGTTCGAAATATATGGAACGGTTTCATAGAATCTATTAGGTTTCATATCTTTTAAAAGATTTCAAGGAATTTTATCAAATTTTAGAGGATTTTAATAGTTTTATCGGATTTTAAAAACTTTCAAGGTATTTTAGAAAATTTTACAACATTTAAGAAAGTATTATCAAATTTCAAAGCATTTTTTCACCAGGAGTGAGGGATTTGATAAAGTTTCAAAGATTGTAATTTTTTTAAACTTCATTCTACGCAATTCAATAAAGTAAAAAATTGGTATTAGTTTGTATTTAACTCATCTTGAAGCCTTTTGAAATCACCTTGAATTCTTAAGTATTTCATCAAATCCTTTTGATTTCAAACAATTTTTTCATATTTATCAATTGCTTTCAATTTAATTGAATTTGTTTAAAATTCACCGTGAATTTTCATGAATTGTATCTTATTCTTCATATTTCTCTTCAATTCCTCTAAATTCACTACAATTTTACTAAAATGAATGGCATTTTTTCTAATTCATTTCAATTCTTTTGAATTTACCGGGAAACTGGATAACACCAGGAAATACCCGGGAATTTAATTTTTAAATCCGGTAATTTACTTCTGATCACAGAAAAATTCAAGTTTTCATTATTTTAACAATATTTGTCAATTTAGAAAAGTAATTTCTACTTTATTTACAGTAGCAGATTTTTCCGATTTTTCCAGTTTACTATAATTAAATTGTAAATCATTTAATATTTACTATTTTCCATCGTAATAAAAACGTTTTGCAATGTTTTGCTTATTAAGATTTGTTTCGCTTACTTAAATTTGGTAATCAAATTTATGATATTTCAAACATACAGAAACAATCATTTTATCAGAGAATTTAAAATGGAACGGGATTTTTTTTTTAAATATTGGATTCGGGTTTAGAATAAAAGAATTTAACAAATTTCCTGTTCCAATTCAGAATTTCTCACAATTTGAAAGTTTCCTCTTCCAAATTTTAGATAAAGAAAGCACTTCAAGTAGTTTTTAGAGTAGAAGTGGTATTTCAAAGAAGAAATATTTCTGAATTATAATAGAATATAATTTTTTAAACTAAAAATTTAACTATTCCAGTAGAAAATTCAACTATTTTAATTAAAATCCGTTTTTTTTTTTCTAAGAATTAGATTTTTTTACAGAAAATGTAACTATTCTATTTTTGGTTGAACATTTATCTTCTTTGGATGAAAACTCCACTATTTGGTAGAGAATTGATATTTTTTATTTGGAAATTACAGTATTTGTTTAGAAATTTATGTATTATGTGAAAAATTCGCCTTTTTGTAGAAAATTAATC
>NC_046662.1:64936598-64941960 GCF_010883055.1 Belonocnema kinseyi | reverse complement strand
TTTATTTACAAAAAAAGTTCTTAGGTTCAAAAAAACATTCAGTGAACTGAAAAACTGTGGTCGGTAATATAGGTATTTAGCTGTGTCACATGCCCTTAAAAGCTTTGTGAAATCGTTAGAAAATCTTTGAAATCTATCTGGAATCTTCGTGAAATAATAGAAGTCTTCGTGAAATCTTTGAAATCTATCCGAAATCATTGTGAAATCTTTAAAATATTTGTGAAATATTGAAATCTTTGATAAATTTTTGAAATCTTTGTGAAATCATTAAAAACTTTGTTCAATATTTAAAAACTATCTGAAATTTTTGTGAAATAAGAGAAGTCTTTGTGAAATCCTTTAAATCTATTTAATATCTTTGAAAAATTATTGAAATATTTGTACAAACTTTTAAGTCTATACGAAATGTTTGCGGAACATGTGCTTTAGTGTAATTTTTTTTTCGAAATAGTAGCAAAATAGTGTCATCGGTTGAATAGCGTCAAATAATGTCAATAGTGTGGTGAGCCCGAGGCCTGCATTTGTCATTTTTCATGTCTTAAATCCAAATCTAAAAATGGTTTGAAATCTTGAATATGTATAAAATTATGAAAAAATAAACTCACTTGTATGCACAGAGATTAATGCAGGAAATTCCAAGATTATAACGAGCCCTGATAAATCCAGGTGCTAGTTCCAAGGCATGGTGATAGGCATCAATAGCTTCTTCCGATCTCTGACCATTAGCCAGAGTCGCACCCAATCGATTCCACAATTTTGCATCCTAAAAAGAAAAAAAGAGTTTAATCATGCACGAAATTTCTCTAATTAACGAGGATTTTTACTCAAATTCTGGAAAAAAATTCCCTTTCAATTTCAGGGTTTTTTCCCGGTATAATTTTTCATAGTAGAGAGTTACAGTTTTGCGACTTTATTATGAATAATGTTTTTTTTTTAATTTGTAAGGATCCTATCAATATATTTAATTTAGAAAGCTTTGATGAATTATATTACAAGATATTCTTAAATATATTAGCACCATCGATTAATTAAATAATACTAGTCACATAATAAATCATTTCTTGAATTTAAGACTAAAATCCAAGAATTTTAATAATAATTCGAACAAGCTTTTATTTTATCTTCTTATGCTTAACCAAGAATTGAGTAGTTAAATTTGCAGTTAAAAAAATTATCTTTTAACCAGAGATAAATTTTCAACTAAAATTATGTAATTTTCAATTGGAATAGTTGAATTTGAAAACAAAAGATGAATTTTCAACCAAAAATATCAGGCTTTAAACAGAATCATGGAATTAAAAACAAAGATTAATTTTCAAGCCAGAACATTAATTTCTACCAAAAAAGTCGAATATTCGACTAAAAAAAAAAAGATTTTTCAACCAAACATTGAATAATTACATTTTCAGTCATAAAAATTAATTTTCAACAAACAAATTTTCAACAAAATAGTTGGAGTTTCAACTTAAATTATGAATATTTAACTGAAGATGAATTTTCACAAAAAAACATGAATTTTCAATTAAAAGTATAAATTGTCAACCAATAATTGAATAGTTCAATTTGCAGTTAAAAATTAATTTTTAACCAAAGAGATTAATTTTCAACTAAAATTATGTAATTTTCAATTGGAATAGTTGAACTTTTCGGTGAAAAATTAATTTTTAACAAAAATAAAAACTAGTTTTCAAACAGAGTGATGGATTTTTAACTAAAATTATGAATCCTCAAGTGGAATAGTAACATTTGGAAACAAAATATGAATTTTTAACTAAAATGCTCAGTCTTTTACTAGAATCATGGAATTAAAAAATATATATTAATTTTCAAACCAGAACATTAATTTCTATAAAAAAAGCCGAATATTCGACTAAAAAAGAGAATTTTTCATCCAAAATAAATGGAGTTTCAATTTAAATTATGGATATTTAACTGAAGCGGAATTTTCACGAAAAATATGAATTTTTAATTAAAAATATAAATTGTCAACCAAGAATTGAATATTTCAATTTGCAGTTAAAAATTAATGTTTCATCAAAGGGATAATTGTCAATTAGAATAGTTAAATTTTCCGGTGAAAAAACTCATTTTCAAACAAATAGTTACATTTTCAAACAAAGTGATGAATTTTAAACTAAAATGATGACTGGATTAGTCAACTGGAATAGTTGAATTTGAAAACAAAAGATGAATTTTCAACTAAAATCATTAGGCCTTAACTAGCCCCATGAAACAAAAAAAAATATTAATTTGCAAGCCAGAAGAATAATTTCTATAAAAAAGTCAAATATTCGACTAAAATAGAGAATTTTCCAACCAAAAATTGAATAGTTACATTTTTAGTCATGAACATTAATTTCAACAAAATAATTGGAGCTTCAACTTAAATTATGAATATTTAACTGAAGAGGAATTTTCACGAAAAAATATTAATTTTTAATTAAAAATATAAATTGTGAAGCTAGAATTGAATAGTTCAATTTACAGTTAAAAAATAATGTTTCATCAAAGGGATAATTTTCAACTAAAATTATGTAATTTTCAATTAGAATCGTTGAATTTTCCGGTCAAAAAACAAAATTTTGAAGAAAAAACTCATTTTCAAACAAAGTGATGAATTTTTAACTAAAATGATGACTAGAATAGTCAACTGCAATATTTGAATTTGAAAATTAAAGATGAATTTTCAACTAAAATCATTAGACCTTAACTAGTACCATGAAACTAAAAAAGAAGATTAATTTGCAAGCCAGAAGCTTAATTTCTATAAAAAAAAGTCAAATATTCGAATAAAATAGAGAAATTTTCGACCAAAAATTGAATAGTTACATTTTTAGTCATAAACATTAATTTTCAACAAAAAAATTTTCAAGAAAATAGTTGAAGTTCAAAGTGGAATTGTTAAGTTTTCAGTACAAAAATTAATTATCAGCCAAAGAAAAAAGTGTATTTTTATCAAAATAGCTCATTTTTAACCAGAGATGAATTTTTAATAAAAATTATAAATCTTAAACAACAAAAAAATTAAATCATTTTTAACAAATGATTAACTTTCAACCAAGTAATTAAATCTTCACTCTTAAAAGCTGAATTCTGAACGGAAAATGAAGTAGTAGTTGATATTTCAACCAAAAAGATTAAAATTCATAATAAAAAAGAATGGAATACATTAAAAAAGAACGATTTTTCGACAAAATAAAGAAATTTTTAACTAAAATCGATCAATTTCAAACTAAAAACAGTATAGTTAATTTTTCAGTAAAAAGAAAATTAATTTTAAGCAAAAAAAAAAAATGAATTTAATACAGTAATAAAAAGCTACTTTTAAAAATTACGAATTATTGTTATCCAATTTAATATTTGAATAAACAGAATAATAAGTACACGCTTAATAAAATTCTGACTTAAAAAAAACTTTCCTGACATTTCCAAGTAGGGTAGACACCCTGACATAGTCTAAGCAATTATAATAAAATAAATAAAACATACATCAGGTGTCGCTTGTATCGCTGCTCGAAAACAATCTGCAGCTTTATCATACTCGCTCGAGAGATTAAAAAGGACGCCAAGTCCACACTGAACATCCGGGTCTATCGTGTCTCGTGGCTGCAATCTAGCTGCCTGAATAAAGAGATCCTCTACTTCGTTGTGAACATCGCTGGAAAGTCAACACTTTGATTACATTTGAGAAAGAGCGAAATAAGTTTTGCATCAGCCTTTATCTCCTGAAACTAATTTTCAAACCAGAGTGGCCGCAAAACCTCATTTTCCAAATTCCCTGTCTTTTCTCTGACTAATTTTTCATTTTCCCTGACCATTAACCTTTAATTCCCTGATGTTTAACGACAAAAAATATATTTTTAGCAGGATGGCGATTCGCCGTAGGGGTTAAAATTCCCGGTTTTTATCGGTCAATTAAATCAGTTTTTCGGCCAACTAAAAGTAATATATTCATATTTGCCCGCTAAACGCAAATATTTATTTCAATTTATAACGTTCATTCTAAACATCCTTTAACACAACAGAGCAAAACATTGTAAAATTAATTAATTTTTAAATAAATAATTAAACTTTTCACTAAAAAATATCAATTGTCAAGAAAATATGGAATAATTGAACTATTGCTTAAAAAAAATTAATTTATAAAACGGATTTTCAAGCAAATAGTTCAATATTAAAGCTAACTGATGAATTTACAATTGGCATAGTAATTCAACTAAAACAATGAATTTGCAACTGAAATAGTTGAATTTTAAACACCAAAAAATACATGTTCAACCAAACAGACAAATTTTCAACTGAAATAATGGAATGTTTCATAAGAATAAGTTAAATTTTCAGTTAAAAAATTTACTTTCCACAAAAAAAACTAACTTTCAATAAAAACAGAAAAAACTATCTTTAAACAGAAATAGTTATATTTTTTCACAAAGTGATGCATTTTCAACAAAAATGGTAAATCTTTAACTGTAATAGGTGAATTTTAAACCAGAAAGACGATTTTTCAACTAAAATGATTTAATCTTTAAAGAGAATAATACAATTTTTACTAGAAAAATTAATTTTTAACCTTGAACATTTCACCAAAAAAGATACATTTTCAATCATTTTCAACCAAAAAATTAAATAATTAAATTTTTATTTAAAAAATGAATGCTCAATCAAAGAGATTCTTTTCTTAACTAAAATTATAGAATATTCAACTGAAAAAGCAGTTACATTTTCAGATCAAATAAATAATAATTTTCAACCAAAAAGAAATTTATAATTATTATATTATTATAATTATTTTTATAATTTTAGATAATATATATAATTTATATTATAATAATTATATCATCATATTAATAATTTTATATATTATTAAAATAAACAAAACAAAATAGTTAAATTTTCGACTGAAAGATTCCTTTTCATCCAAAGAAAAACTAGTTTTCAATAAAATAGCTTATATTTCAACCAAAGAAATGAAAATTTTATTCGGTTTATAATTTTGTTCGGTTTTGATTCCTCTAGAATCAAACCGAAGGGCCTATGACAAAGCCACCGAACGCGTCCTCGGGTTGCGGATAGAGGGTCCCTGTACCAAGGGTTTCTGCTGAATATGGTTACAAAAATAAATAGGCAGTCGCGGACAATTGTCCAGGGGTGGTCCCGAAGGAATTAACCCCCAAGCGGAGGTGTGAAAACCGTGCCGAAAGCTGAATGGCACCTGGGTGAGGTGTCTAGAACGGTGAGTCTGGGATACCGGGCGACCTCCCAGAGTAAGCAGCCTTATCCTTGCATGCGGGGCTCTACAAGGATGGACGAACCCCTTTCCTTAGCTTCTCGTGGGAACAACAATGACAACACCAAACATAGT
>NC_046662.1:64933435-64936498 GCF_010883055.1 Belonocnema kinseyi | reverse complement strand
TATAGAGCTCCAAGGAGATTATGTTGAAAAATAAAAAAAAATTTACCCAAAAAAAATGGTTTTTATACTTCATTCTAAGGACTTATTGAACTACCCTCGTAAGTCTCCGAATTCTGTCTAAAACTTCTAGATTCTAGTAGGTTTTAAAAGAAAAAAAACGTATAATTGTTTATTGTATTAATACAATAAAATAAAGTAGATTCATTGCAAACCTGCAATTTTTTGTAAGAATTGGTTATTTTTACAATTTTTTCTTTTTTAATAAAAAAATCATTCTACTCGAAACTGCAAGTTTTTGCTAGAATTGGTACGCTTTTACAATATTCACCAAAAATTAAATTTTTACATCGTTCTTTATTCTAATTTATTGTATTTTATTGCACAAATGCATTTCCACCAATTATTTAAAATCCTGTAAAAAGCGTCTAAAAAATGTCTGCATTTAAATAATACAAATTTTAACTTATTATTTAATTTATATATAATACGGTTTTTTCAACTTCAAAAAATGTCCCTCGTCAATTTTACGCTATTCCTACTTACTGATGAAATAAAAAAAGCATGTAATATTTTTTATACAAAGTATAATTTTTATCAGCGCTGTCTATTTTACTTTATTATTTATCATTCAAATTTTAAACAGATAATCGCTGAACTTTAAAAAATTGTTTTTATTAACAGAATGGAGGTTTTCAACATTTATTTTTAAAAAGTTGTACTTTTAATCTTTTCCAGTTGCGTCTTGGTATAAGTATTGCTTAGAGAAAACCCGACAACACAAATACAAAATTTGATCTTTTTTAGTATAAAAATTAAAAAATTTAGAAAAGATAAAAAATATATACAAAAGATTAATAAAATAAAATTTTAAATAGCATCACAAAATGCTTATTTTTGTTTAAAAATTTAAGATTTTGATAGAAAATTTAACTATTTGGTTGAAAATTGATGTTTTTTGTTGAAGAATCGTCTTGCTTGGTTAAATTCAATTATTTTTTATTTAAAATTGAAATCTTTTTTGTTGAATTATCAACTATTACATTTCTCGTTGAAAATTTAACTCCTTGGTTGAAGGTATTCAGTACTTTCTTAAAAGTACATTTTTCTTATTGGAAATTCATTTTTTCGGGTTAAATATTCAACTGCCTTGTCACAAATTCATCTTTTTTGCTTGAAAATTAAACAAATTTATAGAAACTTTAACTATTTGGTATAAAAAATTCAACTTCTTATTGTAGAATTCATTTTTTTAATGAGTATTAATAAATACGAATTTATCTACTCCATTTTTGGTTAAAAATTGAAGTTTTTTAGCTTTTTTTGTTAAAAATGCAACTCTTTTGTTTAAAAATAAGTCAAATAGCGAAGAACATTCAAAATATTTATCAAGAAAAATGAAAGAAATGTGAATATAAAGTGGAATTACTGGAAAATTATAAGAAAATCAGGAAGACGAACAAAACTTTCGTTCCATTTCGTTATTTACTGAAAAAAATGATTTTGTATTCAACTTTAATCTGCTGTCTTTAGATTTTGATAAAAATTAGATATCTAAAATTACATTAACATCTTTCTTTATTTCTTATACTTTTTTATGTTTCGTATTAAAATCCCTGTCAATTTTTTCAATTTTCCCAGTCAAATAAAAGTAACATTTTCATATTTGCCGCAAAATGAAAACATTTATTTAAATTCATGACGTTCATTCTAAAAATCAACCAAAAAGACGATAGCTCATTTTTCAACAAAAGAAATAAATGTCTAATTAAAATGACGAATCTTTAACCAAAAAATAATTTTTAACAAAAGAGTTTCATTTTCATCCAAGCTATTTTTTCCAGCCTAAAAGAGGAATTTTTAACTAAAATGATAATTATTTAATTGGATTTTTTAAAATAAATAAAAGAAAAATGTAACCGTCAAATTTTTTAGTTGAAGAAACTAACTTAAAACTAACTTAAACTAACTGATGATTTTTGAACGGGAATAGATGAATTTTATATATACCAAAAAGATGAAATTTTAATCATAAAGATTAATTTTTTATACAAAAAACGGCGAAATCTTTCGGAAATCATTCAAATCTTCTAAATCATTGCGAAATATTTGGGAATTTTTTAATAATCTTTGCGAAATATTTGAGAAATTATTAAAGTCTTTGTGAAGTCTTTTAAATATTTCCGAAATCTTTTAAATCTTTGTGAAATCATTGAAATCTTCGTTCAAACTTTAAAATCGGTAATATTTGTGAAATTACTGAAATCTTTGAGAAATAATTGAAGTATTTGTGAAGTTTTTAAAATATTTTCGAAATCTTTGTGTAATAATTGAAATGTTTTTTCAATCTTTAAAATCTCTGTAAAATCTTTGTTAATAACTTTAAAATTCTGACAAAAGATTTGAAATATTTTTGAAATATTCGACAATATTTGTGAAATCTTCGAAAAATGATTAAGAATTTGTGAAGACTTAAATATTTTGGAAATCTTTGAAATCTTTGCGAAATCATTAGAAAATATTTACTTCAAAAATTTGGTACAATTTATGAAATTATTTAAATATTTGTGAAATCTTTCGGAAATCATTCAAATCTTCTAAATCATTGCGAAATATTTGGGAATTCTTTATTAATCTTTGCGAAATATTCAACAAAATATTAAAGTCTTTGTGAAGTCTTTTACATATTTCCGAAATCTTTGTGAAATCATTAAGAAATGATTGAAATCTTTGTGAAATCTTTGTGAAATCTTTGTGAATCCTTTAAAAATATTGGTGAAATGTTTAAAATATTTTTAAAATATTTGGTAATATTTCTGAAATCATTGAAGTCTTTGTGAAATCTTTGTGAATAACTTAAAAATCCTGACGAAAGATTTGAAATATTTTTGAAATATTCGATAATATTTGTGAGATCTTTAAAAAATGATTAAGAATTTGTGAAGTCTTTTAAATATTTTCGAAATCTTTAAGGGCATGTGACACAGCTAAATACCTATATTACCGACCACAGTTTTTCAGTTCACTGAATGTTTTTTTGAACCTCAGAACTTTTTTTGTAAATAA
>NC_046662.1:64918290-64933335 GCF_010883055.1 Belonocnema kinseyi | reverse complement strand
TTTTCAATTGGTTATAAAAACACGTAAACTCAGAAGATGTGGACTGTGACTGCACCATATATCTAGTCGGGACTGGTGCTGACTGAAAACAGATGATTTGGAACGATTCGCGCGCCATCTGTTGGTCATTCTAAGGACTTATTGAACTACCCTCGTACTAAATTTGTTTGAAAAAAATAGTATAAATGGGAAAATACTTTTATTTAACTTTTTGAAACGAAAAAGAAGTTTTATTTTAAAGTTTATAAAATGAAAATGTGTCTTCCCTTTTTTTTTTTAGGGAAGCTGGCGAACATCTTTTGACTGCCTTGAATCAACAAGCTGCTGCAAAAGATGTTTTAGGAGAAAAAGCACCACCAAAAGCAATGTCTGATACAATCTGGTCGACTTTACGACTAGTCGTATCGCTCATGCATAAATTCAACCTTAGTGAGGCTGTAGAAAACAGGTAAATCTAACATTATATTTCATTTATAACCATAATTTGTTATCCAATGATTTTTACTTTTGAACTTCCTATCCAGAAAAAAAAATATTTGTTTGAATAAATCAATCAAGTTTATTGAAATTAAAGAAAAAAAAACTTTTAGACTGGAAATGGCAGTGAATTTATTTTTTGTCCGGGAATTTACAAATTAAAAAAAGCTGTCCAATAACTTGGAATATCATAAATTTCGTATCGCATCATATAATGCAATTTAAAATAAGTGCGATCTTAACTTTTTTTAAGTTTCAAGTTCAATTTATAACTTTTTAAATTATGAAATCATTCAGTTTACAAGCTGTAATTCTAAAATCTCTTACTTTAAAAATTTTCCATTTTAGTTGTTTATTTTTAGGCGTTCATTTTCAATTAAAAGGACTTTGAAATTCCATTTGTGAAGCCTTAATCAATTAAAAATTAAAAGCGTTTGAAATTAAAAATTTCGAGTGAAAAAAGTTTTAATTTGATCAATTGTAAACATAAATTAATGAATCATTTTTTTAATTAAGCAATATTGATTTCACATAATTTAAGGTTTAAAATCCAACTCTTTCAATTCGAACGCCTTATGAGTGTAAAGCCTTACAAGTGTGAATGTCTGATTGAAACTTTATAAACTACATATTTACATTTTTTTTAATAATCTCAAATTAATAGATTCATAATCAAAAACTTTTATTAAATCGCAAATTCGACTATAATATTATTTCAGTCTAAAAGATACCATTTTTAACTTTTTTA
Organism: Belonocnema kinseyi; assembly: GCF_010883055.1. Classification (NCBI taxonomy): domain Eukaryota; kingdom Metazoa; phylum Arthropoda; class Insecta; order Hymenoptera; family Cynipidae; genus Belonocnema; species Belonocnema kinseyi. Next base: position 64,932,110 of record NC_046662.1, on the reverse strand, counting down.
ATTAAAAAAATAATCATTTTTAATATTGAGCAATATTTTACTATTTAAAATCAACAACTATAAATCAGATATTAAAAAGTAAATAATTGAAAATTGTATTGTTCCATATGGAAAGACTGGAATCGTTTAAATTGCAGATTTCTATTTTTAACATTTTTAATTTTTAATTAAAAATTTAAAACAAAATGCAGATTTGTGAAGATTTCGAAATAAAATTTTGAATCCATGTAAGGATTTTAACAGGTTTTATGATAATTAAGCAATTTTCTTAAGATTCCTAGGAAAATTTTAAATGATTTGCAAATTTTTAAAACATAATATAAAATTTTACAGCAATATTTTTAATGTTGCAGGATTTAAAAACATGAGAAAATTTTGAATTATTTTAAAGATATTTAGAAGTTTTGAAACAATTTCAAAAATAATTCAAAATTAGAAAAATTCCAAACAATTTAAAAAAGAATTAGATTATTGAAATTAAATTTTAAAGGTTCTTACGGATTTTGAAAGGTTCCAAGATAATAAAAAAATGTTCTTAAGATTCCTGTAAAAATGTAAAATTATTTTTAATGTTGAAAATATGATTTTAAGAAAACATTTTAAAGTATTTTTTTACAAAAACGAATTCGGATCTATAATTACAAAAAATTCTGAAGTGTTTGAAGCGTTCTAAAAGGTTTTGAAAAAAAGAATATTTTCAAAGTTTTCGAATTATTTTAAAGATACTTGCTTTGCAAAAATTTAATAAATAATTCAAAATTATAAAAGGTTGCAATAAACTTTTTTAAAAAAGTAGATGTTTTAAGCTTTTGCAATTAGAATTTGAAGCTTTTTATAGGTCTTGAAAGATTACAAGATAATAAAAAAATGTTTTTAAGAAATTGCAAAAATAATTTAAAGTTTGAAAAGTTTTCAACAAAATATTTAAAAGATTTCGAAATAAAATTTTGAAGCGTTTTAAAGATTTTGAAATTATTGAAGGTATTAAAAAATAAAAAATATTCTTAATATTTCTGGAAAAATTAATTTTAAGAGAATGTTTAAAAATATGTCAAAGCTATTTTTCAAGGGTAAATAACAATTAATTAATTTTTAGTAAAAATGACTTATAATAATTAAACGTCTATTAAATAAATATACTGTTAAAAAAATTAAATCGTTTAATTTTTCTTGCTGAAAATTGTTTTAAAAAGATATAATTGTGTAAATTTGTTGATTCATTATTGAATTAAGAGCATTGCAAATAATATCGTGGAATTATATATTTTTTAATCTTTGAACTGTACATTTATATAACTGTATATTTAAAAGTTCTTAAGAAATTAAAATAATAATTTAAAGTTTGAAACGGTTTCCAAAAAATGTTAAAAAATTTTAGATGGAAGATTTAAGACAATAAAATAATAAAAAATATTCTAGAGATTCCTGGAAAAATTGTTTATCATTTTTATTTAAAAAAATTAATTTTAAGAGAATGTTTACAAAAATTTGAAAGCTATTTTTCAAGTTTAAATAACAATTGAATCATTATTAGTAAAATATGACTTATAATAATTAAACTTCTAATTAAAAATATACTGTCTTACTTAAAATTGTTTGAAATGATATAATTTTGAAAATTTGTTGATTCATATTTTAACAGTTAAAAATTTTTTAACTTGAACTGATTAATTATTTATTATTGTAGGGCGTTCGAATGAGATGTTTTTCAATTTTTATTTTGTAAAGTTTAAAATTAAATAGTTTCACTTTGAGTATTTTCATTGGCATTTCTGTTTTTATAATTTCAAATGAAAATAATTGTAGCGTTAAAGGTCCGAGTCTTTTAATTTCAACGGCAGTAACTAAATTTTTGTAAATCAGGAAATGGTCAGGATTTTTTTCCTCGATCAAAACGGCCAGCCGTCCAAGAAATTTAATTGAATTAAAATAAAAGTTTGTTTGTTTGAAGAAAAGTCTTTCTTACATTGTATTCTTATTTCAGAGATCTAGAAACGTTAAACAAAGAGTTCGACATGGATTAAAGACTATTTTTGGACAACATATTGGGAATGCTGAAATTAGGACTGTTAAATATTTACAATACCAGAATACATCGAGAAGAGGAGGTCGATGTATGTTAAGTGCCGATTGCAGTTTAGCGCAGATAGGAATCTTTTATAAGTTTGTAGGTAGAGCAAAACAAAAAAAATACGGAAAAACAATAAAAATTTAGTACTATAAGGTATTATACACTCGTTATCTGTTTAGAGTATATTTTCCTTGGTAAAAAGACTTTTGAAGGGAAGAAACCCTTTTATAACAATCCCCTCGTAACTCTTTTTTAACGCTACGTTCGCTTTTTTGAACAACCGAGCCTTGTATATACACAGAATTATGAAAATCTCACGCAGCGGCTCTTATACTGCGATTTTACAGGGGAAATAGGGGGAATTCCATTAACAACATCTTTTTTTCTTCGAGTATTGTAATTGAATTTTAGTTTATAAGTTTCTAGAACGATACTGAAATTATTATTTTATCTGTAACGTCTTCTTTTTTTTTAAATCATTATCCTTTTTTCCGAAAGACAACTTTCCATTTACAGAAAGTGTGCAAAAGAAGACTTGAAGAGAGCCTATAATTTTTATACTTTATGAGATCCTAGCGAATTGGCACTTTTAAAGCTCAAAATGTAAAAGCAATTGTCAAAACCGGGCGCAATGAGTTGACTACTGCATACCTGCATTTGGACTGCACGATTTTTATGTTATTTCGTTGTAATTTATGTGACCAAACGACTAAATTTTAAGCTGGAATCAAACAGTTTACCTTTGTTGACTTTCTTTCCGAAGACTTGATAAATCTTTATATAATCGGATGCAAACATTTTTGAGTAAAATTGTATGAAAATACTTTTAACTATGTACACGGTTTTGCGCTATTTTGGAAACAATAAATATGTTAAAACGAGAAAGAGTCTACGATTAAAATTTTTTTTTTCTTCTTTCTCCATTTTCAAGAAACTTCCTATTTTCCCCCTTTCTCTAGCTTCTGCGAGTTCTGCGAAAATTTTAATTTGATAAGTAAAAAATAGCTTTTTCTATAGAAATTGTTGATAAAGATTTATAGTAGCGTCAACGAAGCATGTTAGTTGGGAGTCCTAAAGAACAGTTCCGATTTTGATAATTAAAAAAAATATATATCATTTAAAATCATAAACCTTTTGGAGGGGGCAAACAAGTATTTCTATCGTTTAAACAATTGTAATGATATTTAACTGTAAACAACTTTTTTATACAATATTCATCAAAAACTTAAAAAAAAAACATATTTATATTTTTTATTCATATTGCAGTCATAAATAGCTAAACATTAAATCAAAATACAGTACAAATTTTTCGAATAATTACTTATCATTTTTTTGTATATAATAGTGCAGTGACATAAAATTAATATACATAACACAATTAGAAATGTCTTTATTTATTTAGTATTTTAAAAAATTAATGTTGCGAAATTTAATATTCTGTATCAGAGATTACTGAAAATATAATGAAATTGAAATAAATATAATTCTATGATGACTTATTTATCAGTTTTTTGAAATATTTTATTAAATGTAAATAATTTAGTGCTTTACTCACATATACAAAAAAAGAAGATTTAATTTTCATTAATATTCTGCGTATCAGAGATACGATTAATCGGAGACGATTAATCGCAATGGGTAATAACAACATCACGCTTGTTTATTATGCGAGTTAAACAAATACATTACCTTTTTCATTACCACGCTACGTGGACATTTTATCTATTTTTACTGTCTCTAACAACTTATTACCTTCTTTTCCTTAAATATCCACAAACAATTCTGAAACTATCGATTTCCAAAATTACTTTCCCATGGTCTCTTTTCATGATAATATCTCGAAGAGATTAAAATTATTTATAATTAATTATTTTAGAGCTTTAGTAATAACTATAACCCTTGCGAAAAAATATTATAGGGGATTCAAAAGTATTCAGAATGGGCCGTCCAAAAACACATGGAAAATATAAATGTGAATAACAATTTTTTGAAATTAAAAAAAAATCAAAATAAATTTTTACAAAACTTTCTTATTCTCATAGCAGAATTATTTTGTACTAAATAATTTAATTTTTAACCGAAAACATGAATTTTCAACCGAGAAGATTAATTTTTTGGAGAAAAAGGCGAATTAAAAAAACAATATGAATTTTTAAACAGTCTATTGGATTTTCAACTATGAAAGATAAATTTTCGGCCAACTAGTTGCATTTTCTTCCGAGAAAAATAAATTTTACCAAAAAATGAAATACTATAATTTTCGATCAAAAAAATTAATTTTTTACAAAAAAAAACCAAATGTTTAAAAAAATAGTTAAAGTTTTAATCAAATAGATGCATTTTTAACTAAAGTGATGAATGTTCACCTGAAATAGTTTAATTTTTATCAAAAAATAAAGAATAAAACAAAAGTCAAGGACTTTAAAAAAAATTAAAATTATCAACCAAAAATATCAATTTTCAACTAAAGCCATGTACCAAACAATACATTTTTAACAAAGTACTTCAACTTTTAACCCAACAGTGGAATTTTCGACTAAAATGATTAATTTTATACCTTAAAAGACGGATTTTTAAGTAAATATAATGCAATAGTGTGTCAAATACGTACATATTTCTTGACCCACACAGCAAATTTTTACGATGTAAATATATAATTATTGATATAGAATTTATTTTAAATACTTTTTTAAATTCTGAAATTACTATATAAAGGGATTTTCAGAAAAAATGGGGACAAAACTTATTTTTTTAAATAAATATCATAAATATTGTTTAAGCAATATAAATAATTGTTTTCCCCCTCCGAAAGGTTTCTGATTTTAAATAATATAAAAAACAAAATTAAAGAAAATACATTAAAATCGGAGCTGTTGTTGAGGACTTCCAAATTTTGCCTGATTTATGTATTCATCGAATATACTATTATATTTCATTTGTAAAATAAAGTAAAAGAGAGAAAAATCAATATTTTAATTACTGGTCACTTTTTCTTGCATAGTTCTGAATTTTACAAACATAACATTATTGTCTACTGAAAAAATTCAAAGTATGTGTTTTGATAAAATTCTCTATTTTTTTTTACCAAATAGTGGAACTTTTAACTAACAAAGATAAATTTTCAACCAAAAAGATAAGTTTGCAAACAAGAAGATTAAGTTTCTATTAGAAAAACAACATTTCAACAAAATTTGCAAAAAAAACAAAGTAAAATTTCAACCAAAAAAGAATATATTTTCAACAAAAAATGGTTTTCAAGCACAGAGTTTAATTTTCTACCAAAAAGTCGAATTTTCAACAAAAAATTTCATTTTTAACCGCAAAATAATAATTTTTCAAACAAACTGATTAATTAAGAATCAGGATTAATTCTGAACTAAAAGAGAAGATTATGCATCCAAACGGTTATTTTTAAACAGTTAACTTTTCAGTTAAGCAAAAAAAGTAAAATATAATAGTTGATATTCCAACAAAAAAATTTAAATATTCAATAAACACATTTAAATTTAAACAAAAAATAGGAACTGGAAATGAAACACTTAATTTTTTAGTGCAAAAATTAATTTTTTTAATGTATATTATAAATTAAACAGTTCAATTTTCATCGAAAGGACTTAATTTACAACTAAAAGAATTGTAAACAAAAATAAAATAGTTCAATTTTCGGTTAAAAACATAATTTTCAATAAAAAAATAGGTCTGAACAAAATACTTAAATTTTCAACCAAAAATAATGAATTTTCAACAAAAAATATGAGTTTTCAAACACAATGTTTAATTTTCTACCAAAAAATCGAATTTTCAACTAACAATCTAATTTTTAAACGAAAAAAGATTTTTCAACCAAACAGATTGAAAATTAAGCATCAAGATTAGTTTTGAACTAAAAGAGACGATTTTGCATCCAGATGGTTAACTTTTAAAGAGTTAACTTTTCAGTTATACAACTAAAAAAAAAAAAACAAAAAAAATTATTTTCACCGAAATAATTTATTTTAAACCAAAGAGATGAATCTTCAAGAAACAAAGTAAAATATAATAGTTGATATTCCAACCAAAAAATATTCTAAATTAAAATTCGATGCATATAACCAAAAAGGACGAATTTTCAAGAAATCGTGTAATTTTTTAAAGAAAAGAGATCACTTAATAACAAAAAATAAAACAAAAATGTTTTGTGAAATTCAGACCTACATATATGCAAGAAAAACTGACCCTACTTAAAATATTAAGTTTTTCTTCTAAAACTGAATATTCAAATAATAATAATAATTTTATGAATGAACGATAAACTTTCATGAATACTTTGTAGAAAAAAAACTATTTTTCATATATTAAATTTGAACTTTCGCAAAACTCAGACCCGAAAAGATCGCGCACTCTGGTGAATGCTAAGCTCCTCCCCTTAAATCTGATTAAAATAATAGATCCAATTAAAAAATCTAAATATTTCTTTTTAAAACTTAATTTTTTTTGTTGAAAAGTCTACTATTATACTTTTTATTTCGGAATTCATATCGTTTGGTTAAAGATTCTACAATTTGGCTTAAAATAAAATTCTTTCGTTGAGAATTAAACTGTTTTGTTAAAAATTCATCCTCTTTTTGGTATAAAATTCCGCTACCTGTTTGAAAGTTGAACCTCTTTCATAAAACTTAATTTTAATGATTGTAAATTCAAATATTTTCTTGAAAATTCGTGTTTCTGCGGTTAAAAATCAAAATCCTTAACTGAAAAGTTAATTATTTCAGTTTTGGCTGAATATTTATCGCTTCTAGTTGATAATTCAAGTATTTTCATTTTTCGTTGAGAATTTACCATTTATTTATTGGTTAAAATTGAACTAGTTTGTTGAAAATGTGTTTCTTTTTGTTGATAATTAATTTTTTTAAACTGGAAATTCAACTATTCCGTTTTTGGTTGAAAATTTAACTACTGTTCATAATTTAAATATTTTGTTGGAAGTTTTTTTAATTGTTTTTTTCTATTTGAAAATTTAATTACTTTGATTACAACTGAATTATTATAGAATCCAATTTAAAATTTTGGTAAAAAGTTCACTTTTTTGGTTGGAAAGTCTAATATTATATTTTTGGTTCAAAATTCATTACTTTCGATTAAAAATTCTACTGTTTGGTTCATAACTCAATTATTTAGTTTTAAATGCAACTATTTACTTGAAAAATCATCTTTATGGTCAAAAATTCAAATACTTGATTGAAGGTGAACGATTGGTTGAAAAATAATTTTTTTGTTCGAAGATTGTTGAACATTCGTCTCATATTTAAACATTCATAATTTCAACTAAAAATTAAAACATTCCATTCTTGGTTAAAAATGTATCATTTTTAGTTAAAAATTCAACTCTGCGGTTGATAATTTATGAATTTTATAAAAAAATTGATCTTTCTTGGTAAAAAGTTAATGTTTTTGACTGAAAATTCGGATGCTGTTGAACGCCTTTGTTGATTTTTTTAAATCGTTCTAGTCGAAAAATTATTTTGTTTGTTTGAAATTATTAATATGACCAAAAAATTTACTACTCCTTGGTCGAAATATAAATTTTGACTAGACAAATCAACTATTTGATTAAAAATGCGATTATCTTGAAAAAATTAATTCTCTTTGGTGAAAAATTCGTCTTTTCTGAATGAAGATTCAGCATAGTTGACAATGTAACTATTTTGGTTGAAACTTCAACTATTTCCTTCGAAATAAAAAAACTTTGTTGAGAAAACAAATCTGTACACTACCTTGGTTCAAAATTGAACTATTTTCTTGAAAAATATTAATTTTTGGTTGAAAATTCTTATTTTCTGATTGTAAATTTAACTGCATTGTATAATATTCGTCCATTGGCTTGCAAAATCAATAATCTGACAGAAAATTAAAATATTTGTTTGAAAATTTCACTATTTTGGCCAAAAATCTTTTTTTGTTGTTAAAAAATTATTTTTTTACTTAAAATTTAACCATTCCATTTTTGGTTGAAAATTTATCTTTCTTAGTTAAAACTTCAATAACATATTTGGTTGAAAAATTATGTATTTTATTGAAAATTCGTCTTTTTTGAAAAATAACAACATTTTTTATTTCAAATTCTAATATTTTGTTGAATTTTGTTGATCTTTGTCGAAAACTCATATTTTATGATTGAAGATTCCACTCGATTCAAAAAAAAATCGTCACTTAGCTTGAAAATTCAACAACTTGATAGAAAATTAACTTTTTGATAAAAAATTCATACTTTTGGTTGGAAGTTGAACTATTTTGGTGGAAAATTCAACCATTTGGTTAAACAATGTTCACCCCTTTGGTTGTAAATGCATTTAATTTTTAGAAAACTCGTTTCTTTGTTGTTAAAAATTAATGTTTCTAACTGAAAATAAAACTCTTTAATTCCTGTTGAAAACCTATCTTTTTAGTCAACTGTTTTGTTGATAATTCTTCCTTTGGGATTCAAAATTCATCTTTCTTCGTTAGAAATAAACTGTTTAGCTTGAAAATTCAATTATTTGATTAAAATGCAACTACTTTGTTAGAAATTAAATTTTTTTTGTTGAAAATTCAACTATTTCGTTAAAATCATCTTTTCTGGTCAAAAATTGAATTGTTTTGTTAATAATTCCTCTTATAGGAATTCATATTTCTTCGTTGAAAATAAGCGCTTTTGTTGAGAATTAACTTTTTTCTTGAAAAATCAACTGCCTTCCAAAAAATTGCTCTTTTTGGCTTAAAATTCAACTATTTGGTTAAAAAAGCAACTATTTTGTTATAAATGTAATTGTTTTGTTGAAAAATTCCCTATTTTGTTAAAGTCATGTTTATTGTTCAAAATTCGTCCTTTTGAATTGAAAATAAATCCTCTTTATGGTAGAAGAGACATATTTTATGTTTGAAAATGAACATTTTTGTTGAAAGTTCAACTGTCTTAAAAAAAAATGGTCTTTCAAAGTTGAAAATCCAACTATTTGGTCAAAAGCTCAACTATTTTGTTGAAAATTTATCTCGTTTACTTGAAAGTTCAACCATTTTATTGTTAATACAACTGATATGTTGAAAATTATTTTATTGTTGTTTAAGTCGTTTTTCTTTTTGTTAAAAAATTAATGCACTTTGCTGGAAATTCCCCTATTTTTTTTAGTCATCTTTTTTGGTCGAAAATTCAACTGTTTTGTTGAAAATTCTTCCTTTGAGATTGAAAATAAATCTTCTTTATGGTAGAAAAGTCATATTTCATGTTTGAATATTAACTTATTTTGGAAAATTCAACTGTCTTTGGAAAAAATGTTCTCAATGACTTGAAAATTCAACTATTTGGTCGAAAGATCCATTACTTGCTTGAAAATATATCTCGTTTGCTTGAAAGTTAAATTATTTTATGGCAATTGCAACTATTTGTTTTAATTATGTTGATGTTTGAAAAGTCGTCTTTTTTGTTAAAAAAGTACTCCATTTGGATTGAAAATTCTATTATTTGTTCGAATGTTCAATTCTTTTCTCGATTTATTTTTATTCGTCATTTCAGTCGAAAATTCATCTCTTTGGTTGAAAATTTAAATAATTTGTTAAATAAATATAACTATTTTACTTTTGATTGAAAATTTGTCTTTGTTGACTTTATTTATGAAGATTTTCTGAATCTTTATACAATCGGATGCAAAGAATTTTAATCAAAGCTGTAAGAAAATAATTTTAACTATGTACACGGTTTTGGGCTATTTTTAAAACAATAAATATGTTAAAACAAGAAAAAAACCTACAATTTACATGTATTATTTTTTCTTTGACTTTTTCGAGTCCTCCTTTGTGGATTTCGGTTTCCTAGCTTCTTCCAGTTTCTTTAATTTTTGTGCAAATTTATCTTTATCCTGTTTTTTCGCAGGCGGTGGCATCCGGTGTCTGAATTCTTTCCTTTCCTTTCGACGAACTGCTTCCCCGCAACCGTGAATTTCTTGCATTCCTGTTTTTTAAGATAAACGTGCAAGATTAGAATAATTATTTTCAAATAACTGATAAAAATACTAAGGGGTCCTCCATACACTAAATTACCAATCACTTTTATACGTCCGACTTTATACTCATTTCCTTATTTTTCCCGTTTACAAAGAGTTCTTTTTTTGTCCTGTTGCCAAGAAACTTCCTCTTATTTCCTTTTTTCTAGTTTTTTTTTTGCTTAAATGTGAAGTGAATTAATAGAACCAAATAAAAAAACCAAATATTTTTGTTAAAAGTTAATTTCTTTGGTTGAAATGTCTACTAATGTATTTTTGGCATGGTATTCATTTCTTTCGGTTAGAAATTCTGCAATTTGGTTGATAATGCAACTATTTTAAAAAAAAGTAATTTTTCGGTAAAATTCGTTTTTTGGTTGAAAATTAATTTTTTTAAATGAAAATTTAACTATTCAATTTTTTACTGAAAATTGATCGTTTTTAGTTGATAATTCAAGAATTAAAATTTTTACTGAGAATTCATTTTTTTGTTGAAAGTTTAACTACTTTGTTAAATATTCATTTTACTGGTTGATGATTTGAATATTTTTTTGAAAATTCTCTTGTTATTGCACGGTCGCAGTTTTAATCGACGAGATAAATTCCCGGTCATTTCTCGGTTTTTTCCGGTTCGCAAATATTTTTCAAGGTCAATGAAATTAAAAAAATGGAACACTAAAGCTAACAAATTTTCCACTTGAGGTTATAAAAACGGAGCTTCAAATGAAAGCACTCAAAGTGGAACTGTGAAATTTTGAACTTTTAAAATTGAATTTTAAAAGTTTTTAATTGAAAATTTTTCTATTCAAATGCTCAATAATTTACGCGTATAAAATTGAAAAATCAATCAATGAACTTTGAAATTTTCAAAATTATATAATTTTAAGGAATTTTAAGCTAGAAAAATCAAATATTGAAAAATTGAAAATATTTTAACTGAACACTTCTTAAATTAGAAATTTAACTATTTTCTTTTTACACAGTTTAACCATCCTTGAAAAGCTTAAAGATTTCATTTCAAAATCTTGAGAAGTCTAGAAGTTGTTTTAAATTGGCTTTGAATTTAAAATTATTTTGGAAATTTTTTCAAAACTTCTAATGATCTGTCAAAATGAATTGAATTTTTTTTACAATTTTAAGACAATCCTACAAATTTTAGAAAATTTCTTTACAATTTGGATGTATAAATAACAATGGAATATTTATTATTTGTAGGCGAAATTTGAGTAATTTTAAGAGATATGTAGAAATTTTGAAAAGATTGAAACGTTAATGCAAAACTTAAAATGATAGCCTAATATAAAAGAAAATTTAGATTTTCGCTGATTTTAAACAAAAAAATTAGATTCTTTTCGAGAATTGTGAAAGGCTTCAAAAGAATAAAAATATTTTCTTAAGATTCATAGGAAAATTAAAAATAATTTTTCATTTTAAAAAATTATTTTAAGAGAATATTTAAAAAGTTCTTTAAAGATTTGAACAAAATTTTCAAAAAAGATTCTAGAAGATTTTAAGAGAAGTTTCTATAATTGGCATGATAATTTGTAATCTTTTTAAAACTCTATTCTAAATAAGAGCATAATTAAAAGACATAGAATTTCCACTAATTATTTTTAAACTGTTGAGATCGAACGTGGACAGATTTTTCTTCTACAAATTTGTAAAATTCCCAGTCAAACAAAAATTCACTGTCATTTCCCGGTTTCAAAAAATTCCCGCTCATTTCCCGGTTTCAGAAAATTCCCGGTCATTTCCCGGTCTAGCGGTCACCCTGCGTTGAAAATTTGTGTTTGTTTGAAAATTCAACTATTTGGTTAAAATTTTTATTATTTTGTTAAAAGCTGAATTAGTTCGTTGAAAATTCAACCATCGGGATGAAATTTGAACGACTTTGTTAAAAACTCATTTGATTGATCTTTTCTTCCCTGTTGTCAAGAAACTTTCTCTTTTTCCCCTTTTTTTCGTTTTTCTTTCTTGATTAAATGCGAGCAGAATTAATTCTAGAATTCAATAAAAAAATCTGATTATTTGGTTAAAAAATAATTTTTTTGATTAAAGATTCATTTATCTGGTGGAAAATGTAACGAATTGTATGCAAAATTGTTGTCTTTTTTTGTTGAAAATTAAACTATTACGTGAAAAATGTATGAATTAGTTTAAAATTCATTTTTTTTGTAGAGAATAAATTTTTTTGGGTTAAAAAGGCAATTTTTTGTTTGAAAATTAATGTTTTAGTTGAGGATTCAAGTATTTTGTTAAAAATTCGCTTTATGTGGGTAAAAACTAATTTTTTACATTGAAAATTCAATTATTTTGTTGAAAACTATTTTTTGTTGGTAAATTCATATCTTTCTGTAGAAATTTCATCTTTTAGATTATAAATGTACATGTCTGGTTAAAAATTAATCTGTTTCGGTCGAAAATTAATTTTTTTTTTGTTAAAAATGTAACAATTTGGTTAAAAAATGATGTACTTTGTCGACAATTCGTTTGTTTTTTTTGTAGAGAATCAATTATAATTATTACTAATTTCTTAAAGTTCATTTTTTAATTGAAGATAAATAATTTTAGTTGTAAATTAATTTTTAACTGTAAAAATTATATTTTTTAACTGAAAAGTGAACTATTTTACTAAAAATTAAAATGATTTAAAAATACCATTTATTTAGTGTCAAAAATTTACAAACGATAACAATATAAACTAAAAATTGATGAAATAAAGTTTAGTTTAATATCACACCCATTTTACTTTTTGTTGAAAATTTATCTTTCCAAGATAAAAATTCAACTATTTGATTGAAAATTCATTTACCTTAATAAAAATTCATCTTTTTTGGCCAAAAGTTAATCTTTTTATGGAAAATTCTAGTATTTAGTTATAATTAATTCTTTTCTTTAATTTATCACCTCAGTCGAAAATTCATCTCCGTGATAGAAAATGTAACTATTTAAAATAAATCATTTTCTTTTAAATAAATTTGTATTACCGTAAATTTGACTACATAATTTTTGGTTGAAATTCAAACTGTTTTGCAGAATATTCTTTATTCTCGATAAAAAATTCGTCATTCTGGATTAAAAATTCAAATGTCTTCTAAAAAAATTCGTCTTTTGACTAGACAATTCGACTATTTTATTGCAAATTTTACAGGATTATACTAATTGATTGAAAATATTTGGTAAAAATTCCTTTCTTTTTTGGTTGAAAATTAATTTTTTCAAACTGAGAAAGTAACCATTGAATTTTTTATTGAAAATTGATGTTTTATAGCTAAAAACTAAAATACTTTGTTGAAAATTCTTTTCTTTCGCTAGAAAATTAATCTTCTTGTTAAAAAATTCATCCTTTTCGGTTAAAAATTCAATTGTTTGGTTAATATTTAATCTGTTTTAGATAAAAATTAAAAAATGTTGTTGAAAATTCCACTGCATTGTAGAATATTCGTCCATTGGCTTTGAAATTCAATAATTTGGGTAGGAAATTCAACTATGTATTTAGTTGAAAATTAACTTTTTGGTTAAAAATTCAAATTTGTTGTTGAAAAATAAACTATTTTGGAAGAGAATTGAACTGTTTAGTTGAAAAATCGTTTGTTTTTTTTAAATTAATTTTTTACCTGAAAAGGGGGAGGGTCGGTAAGGCCGGTTTTTGGCCTAATATATTTTTGGACCAAAAAATCTGAAAAAATGATGGTAGTATCTTATAAGTATCCCGAGTCGATTGCACGCTAAACGGACTACCCTCCACCCCCCCA
>NC_046662.1:64870117-64918190 GCF_010883055.1 Belonocnema kinseyi | reverse complement strand
TCCTTTGACTTTTATCGCGTCAGGTTCAAGGTCATTGGAAGGTCAAATCGAGAGAAAACGGTAAAAAAATCAAAAAAAATACGTTATAGGTTTTTGGAGTCGTTAATTACGAATCTGGCATCCGTTGAACTCTATCGCTTCAGGTTCAAGGTCATTTGGCGATAAAGGTCAGCGGACACCAGGTTCGTAATCAGCGACCCCAAAAACCTATAACATATTTTTTTTACAGTTTTTTCTCGATTTGACCTTCAAATGACCTTGAACCTGAAGCGATAGAGTTCAACGGATGCCAGATTCGTAATTAGCGACTCCAAAAACCTATAACGTATTTTTTTGGATTTTTTACCGTTTTCTCTCGATTTGACCATCCAATGACCTTGAACCTGACGCGATAAAAGTCAAAGGACGCCAGAATTGTATTCGGCGACCCCGAAAACCATAGTAAACCCGAGCTAACCTCAGAATACATGTTTAAGAGTGTCAAATCTCTCGAAAATACAGTTGGTGGGTAGTGGTGTTTCCTATATTTGTAGGGGTGGCTGGGGGGTGGAGGGTAGTCCGTTTAGCGTGCAATCGACTCGGGATACTTATAAGATACTACCATGATTTTTTCAGATTTTTTGGTCCAAAAATAAATTAGGCCAAAAACCGGTCTTACCGACCCTCCCCCTTTAACTATTCAATTTTTGGGCAGAGAACTTTTCTTTATTTAGTTAAAAATTCAACTATTTTGTTAGTCATCTTATTTGGTAGAAAATTTAACTGTTTTATTGAAAGTTTCTCCTTTGAAAATAAAAATTAACCTTCCTTCCTTGACAATAAGCTTGTTTGTTAGAAATTCAACTTTTTGGTTAAAATAAAATTTCAACCGCCTTCTATTTTATTAAAGTCATATTTTTTGGTCGAAAAATCAAATTTTTTGTTAAAACTTCGTACTTTTGGATTGACAAAAAATCTTTGATGATTGAAACGTCATATTTTATAGTTGAAAATTCTTCTCTTTCACATGAAAATTCAAATGTTACGTTTTCTGTTCAGAATTTATCTTTTATAGTGGAACATTTTTAATATTTCGTTGAAAAATTATAAATTTTGTCAAAAATTCATTCTTTTTTGTCGAAACTCATCTTTTTTACTTCAAAAATCCACTATCTTGGCAGAAAATTCAAATCATTTGTTTAAAAATGAACTATTTTGTTAAAAATTCATATTTCTGGGTTGAAAATTCAACTATTTTATTATCAAGTCGTATTTTTTAAATGAATTCAACTGTTTTTTTTTTCATTTAAATCTTCTTTAGTTATATTATCAAATATTACATTTTTCCTTGAGAATTCATCAGTTTTAGTTAAAAATTTAACTACATGGTTAAATGTTGAAGTAGTATATTAAAAATTCATTCTTTTGTTTTAAGATTCCTAATTTTAGTTCAAAATTGATCTCTTTAGTTAAAAATTAACTTTTTTGTGAACTATTTATATTTCAAAGTAGAACATTGAACTATTTTTATAGAAAATTCACCTTTTTAGCTTTAAAATTGAACTATTTGGTTAAAAGTTCAACTATTTTATTGTTAACGCAACTGTTTGATTAAAAATTATTTTTGTTGATAAAAATTCGATTTTTCCAGTGTAAAATGAATTTTAATTTAATTTCGTAAAAAACAAAAAAACATTACTAACCGTGTTCTAAACAAAATCGTTTCTTGCAGAATTCACAATCATAGTAAATAAGTTTTGTTGATTTTTTACAACCATCGAGTGAACAAACATGATTCGATTTTGCAAACTCAGCAAGTACTTTATCAAAATCGTCCTCTCTTTGAGGGTTTAATTCTTTCTCTACTTTTGGCTTTTCTTTTTTCTTCTTTGACTTCAAAGTTATTTTTTCCTCAGATACATCCTGGGGATCCTCTTCATCTAAGAAAATAAATTTCACTTGAAAATGCTAAAAAAAAACTTATTTAATGAAGAGTGATCAAATTTTTTATGATAAAATCACAAACCTTTTTCTTCGGGGTCGTCAGCAGCGATAGTTTCAAAAATATTGAATCCTTTTCTATTCTGACAACTGCTTAAATCGATTCCCTTATCACTGAGTTTTTTTGGAATTTTGATTTGTTCCTTCACACCGCCTTCCACTTTTACAATATTTTCCACGACCTTCTTTTCCTCTTCTTTTTTACACGATGTTGTTTTCGTTTTCTTTTTCGTACCCCTTTGTGCTGTTTTTTGAATTTCACTTTCCACGTTGTCTGAAACTGTAAAATAAAAAAGATATAAAGACGCGGATTTATAATTTAGGCCTCGGACTTGCTTTAGCGATAACAAACTAGTGTAAATAGTTTTACAAATTTAAAAAATAATGTAAATAGTGTCATAAAATTGTAAAAGTATTAAAAATGAATCTCAATGTTTATTTAATATTTTATTATTTCGTTTATAAAATATCAAAACTCCTCTTTATTTATTACACGATTCAAAGTCTTTTCCGTATTCGCCACATTTTCTCGTTTTCTCGAAAATGCAACTACATATTTAGTATAAAAATTCACCTTCTGTAGAAATGCAACTCTTTTTTGGTCAAAAGTAAATGTTTTTAGTTAAAAATTAATCTATTTCGGTCGAAAATTAACTTTTTTATTGAATTGAATTAATAGAACTGAATAAGAAAATCTCACTATTTTTCGTTGAAAGTTCATTTCGTTTGAAAAGTCTAATATATATTTTTGGTTCAGAATTCATCCCCTTCCAGTTAAAAACTCTACTATTTATCTAAAAATTTAATTATTTTTAATGAAAATACAAATATTTTGTTAAAAAGTTACACTTGCTTGAAAAATCAAATGTTGAAAACTCGTCTTTCTGACTTGAAAATTCAGCAATTTAACAGATTTTTTCTTTTTTAACATAAATTTTTTTGTTTAAAATTCAACTATTTTGTTGAACAGTAATCTTTTTTTAATTCGTTTTTTTTCTGTCGAAATTGCATCTTTTTTATTACAAATTGTTTGTGGAGATGATATTTTTTTAATGAAAATGCAATTTTGAGAATTAATTTGTTTTTGTTGAGGATTCAAGTATTTTGTTGAAAAATCGTTTTTGTTGATTAAATCGCACTTTTTTCATTCTAAATTAAAAGCTGTTCACTTTCTTAAAAGTTAATTTTTTGGTTGAAAGTAGATAACTTTAGTTGAAAATTCATTTTCTCGGGAGTAAAAATTAATTTTGAAACTTGAAAATTCCACTCTCTTGTTGAAAATTCAACGAATTTATTAAAAATTAACGTTTTCTTCGGAAATTAATATTCTCGGGTTGAAAATTCAACTGTTTTGTAGAAAATTCGTCTTTTAGACTTGAAAATCCAACAATTTGATTGATATTTTTTTCTTTTTAGACTAACACATATTTTTTGGTTTAAAATTCAACTATTTTGTTAAAAAATTTTTTGTTTTATTAATATTAATCTTTTTGGTTTATAAATTCTTCTCTTTCTGTTTGAGTTTTTGGAAAATTCGTCCTTTTTTGTGTATAATTAATTTTTATTATTAAAATTTTAATTGTTTTATTTAAAATTAATCTTTAACTATTAATTCTTTCTCAAAAGTTCATTTTTTGGTTGACAATACATAATTTTAGTTGAAAATTCTTTTTTATAGGGATAAAAATTAATTTAAAAAATTTTTAATTTCAATATTGGATTGTTAATTCAACTGATTAGTTGAAAATAACATTCTTTAGAAATTCATTTTCTCGGCCTGAAAATTCGACTTGTTTGTAGAAAATTCGTCTTTTGGGCTTGAAAATTCGAAAATTTGATTGAATTTTTTTTCTTTCTTGACTGAAACATATTTTTTGGTTTAAAATTCAACTATTTTGTGGAACATTATACTTTTTTAAAAATAATTTATCTCTATCTATAGATATTTCACCTTTTAGGTTAAAAATGCAAGTGTATGGGTTAAAAATTAATCTTTTTTAGTTGAAAATTTATGTATTTTGTCGACAATTCGTCTTTTTTGTTATAGAATCAATTACAATAATTATTAATTTCTTGGAAGTTAATTTTTTGATTGAAGATCTATAATTTTAGTTGAAAATTCGTTTTTTAGGGTAAAAATTATTTTTTTACACCGGAAAATTAACTATTTTCTTGGAAATTCAACCGATTGATGTTCACATTCTCAGGTTGAAAATTCAACTTTTTTGTAGAAAAATCGTCTATTTGGCTTGACAATTCAATAATTTGGTACAAAATTCAACTATTCTATTTTTGTTTAAAAGTTGAAGTTTTTTAGTTCAAAAATCGAAATATGTAATTTACAAAATTTTAGAAACAAAAAAAATATAAACTAAAAATTAATAAAATAAAGTTTAGATTAACATCAAATCTATATTTCAAGCTCTTTAGTTGAAAATTTCTATAATTTCTTGAAAATTCGCCTTTTTTAGTAAAAATGTAATCTTCTTGGTTGAAAATTCAACTATTTGGATAAAAGTTTATATATTTTGTTGAAATTTTGTCTTTTCTAGTAGAAAATTAATCATCTTGGTTAAAAATTCAAGTATTCGCTTAGAAATGTATGTATGTATTTTGTTGAGAATTTATATTTGTTGGCAGAAAATTAATCTTCTGCGTTGAAAATTCATCTTTTTGGTTGAAAGTTCTACTATTTTGTAGAAATTTAATCTTTTTGCTTAAAAAAAATTACACTGTTTGGTTAAAAATTAATTTTTTTTCGTTGAGGGTTCAACTATTTTGTTAGAAATTCGTACTTAGTGGTTTTATTCAACTGTTTTTGATTGAAAATGTAAATCTTCTTTTTGTTTAAAGTATCAACTATTAAATTTCGTTGTGAATAAAAAATAAAATTAATTACCAGCTAAGTATTCCTCTGCAGTTTCCAGTAAACCATTTTCCTCGATGTGAGTCAAAAGACTGACAATAACATCATTTTTCTCTACAGTTTCACTGTCTCCAATTACCACAAGCAATCGTCTTGCTCTTGTAACTGCCACATTTAACCTTCGAAAATCGGTTACAAAACCGAGTTCTTTTTCCATATTTGATCTCACTAAAGAGAGGATAATAACTTCCTTTTCTCTACCTTGAAATCCATCGACTGTACTTACTTCTATCGGTAATGAATTTGCGATTAATGATCTTCGAATTAAGTCGACCTAGATTAAAAAATAAATAAAACAGAGATAATAAAAAAAATCCAACTTTAATCATATTTATTACAATATCAGGACTCGAACTCGATTGAAAGTTAAAAAACAGTGACACTATTTTGGTATTTTGAAAAAATCACACTAAAGAGAATTCTTTCAAATCAAAAAAACAAATTTTCTACTGAGAAAGCTTTTTAATTAAATAAAAAAAATGTCGAAAAAATTTGGAATTTTCATGCCAAAAACATGAGTTTTCAACAAAACAGTTAAATGTTCAACCAAATAGTTAAATTTTCAAACAAAAAAATGAATTATCAACAAAATACATAAAATTTGAGCCAAATAGTTTAATTTCAAACCAAGAAGATTAATTTTCTACCAGAAAAAAAAGAATTTTCAATAAATTACATCAATTTTTAACCAAATAGTTGAATTTTCAACCAAGAAGATTAATTTTTCACAAAAATACGCATATTGAACAAATTACATACATTTTCAACTAAATACTTAGAACAATGCATGTGATGTTAGTTTAAATTTTATTTAATTAATTTATATTTTTTTTCTTTTTGTTTCTAAATTTTTATACTAAATAGTCGAATTTTTAAACAAAAAGAGATCAATTTTCTACCTGAGAATAAAGAATAAATTTATCCAAAAAATTATTTTAAAAAAGATTTGAAAAATAAAATATTATATAAATTAAAATGAAATGAAATTATGAATATCCAACTAAAAAAATGAACTTTTAAGAAAATAGTTCAATCAAGGAGTTGAATGTTCAACCTAAAAATATGAATTTTCAACGAAAAATGTAACAGTTTATAATTGAACAAAAAAGGTAAACAAAAACATTTAGATTTTACCAGCAAAGACGAATTTTCAAAAAAACTTAATTTTTAATAAAAAAAAGACAAATTTTCAACAAAATGTTTCAAAAAAAGTTCATTTTCAACCAAAGCAGATTATAGTTGAAGCAGAGAGTTGCATTATTAACAAAAAAAGCAAAGCTTCTACAGATAGAGTCGAATTTTTAAACCCAAAAAATAAATGTTCAAAAAATAATACAATTTTTAATTTTTTTAAATTGTTAATCAAGAAAGAAAAAAATTGAATCGGATTGTTGAATTTGTAAGCTAAAAAGACGATTTTTCAACAGAAGAGTTCACTTTTCTACCAAGAAGTATGACTCTTTAAGAAACTTGTTTAATTTTCAACAAACTGATTCAAGTTTGAACAAAAATTAAATTGAAAAAAAAAGATTATTTACAAATA
Organism: Belonocnema kinseyi; assembly: GCF_010883055.1. Classification (NCBI taxonomy): domain Eukaryota; kingdom Metazoa; phylum Arthropoda; class Insecta; order Hymenoptera; family Cynipidae; genus Belonocnema; species Belonocnema kinseyi. The sequence continues at coordinate 64,911,741 of NC_046662.1, read as the reverse complement.
AAGACGAATTTTCAACAAACTACATACATTTTTTACCAAATTGTTGAATTTTCAACAAAAAAGTTAATTTTCAACCGAAATAGACTAATTTGTAGCCAGTCACTTGCACTTTTAACCAAAAAAGGTATACTTTCTACAGAAAGAGATGCATTTTTAAATAAAAGCGAATAATGTTCAACAAAATAGTTGAATTTTAAACCAAAAAATATGGGTGTCAGCCGAGAAGGAAAGAAAATTTCAATAAAATTGTTGAATTTTTAAGGTAAAAAGATGAAATTGCAACAAGGCAATTGATTTTTCAAACAAGTTGGATTTTTTTAACAAAATTTTTGAATTAATTGAATTCTAAATTATTCGATTTTGGACGTTTTAAGCTTTAACATTTTCAACCAGTAAGTTTTACAAATTAAAATGGTACAATTTTGAAAGATTTTTATTTAAAAAAGTCAAAATTGTCGAACAATCCGAAGCTGAGGAAATATGGTATAAATAAATTTAAAATATTTTAAAATCATTTTTCAGTTTTCACAATTTTTCCCCTATTTAAAATAATTCCTCTGTTTATTCCCCATTTTTCTCATCTTTTCGTTCTAATTCGTGCAAACTGAATTAATAGAACCAAATAACAAAATCCAGATATTTTAGGATGAAAGTTAATTCTTTTTAATTGAAAAACCTACTATTATATTTTCGATTCAGAATTCGTCTGTTCTGGTTGAAAATGGTGGTTGAAAATGGTTGAAAATGGTCTGGTTGTTGAAAATTCAACTACATGGTTGAAAGTAGAACTACTTTGTTAAAAAATATTTTTATTGCTTAAAATTGAACTGCATAATTTGTTGAAAACTTGTTTTTTTTGTTGTTGAAAATTTAACATTTCGATTTTTGGGTAGAAATGTTTCATTTGTAATTGACAATTCGAGTATTAAATTGATCACTGAGCATTCATCTTTTTTGGTCAAAAATTTAACTACTGGATTCAAAGTTAAACTACTTTCTCAAAAATTCATTTTATTTATTGATAATTTAACTATTTTATTGAAAATTATTTTTATTTTCATTCAAAATTGATCTTTTTATTTGAAAATTCAACTATTTTGTTTTAAAAAATCATTTTATTGGGCGATGATTTCACTATTTTGTTGAAAATTCTTCAATATTTTTTGTATTGAAAATTGATCTTTTTTATTAAAAAATTCAAATATTTGGGTAAGTCATCTATTTAAGTAGAAAACTTAATTAATGAGTTAAAAGTTGAGCCAATTTATTAAAAAATTATTTTATTGGTTGATGATTGAACTATTTTGTTGAAAATTATTATTTTTAATTGATCTTTTTTATTTGAAAATTCAACTATTTGATTAAAAAATTAACCATTTTGTTGAAAACTTATTTATTTTGTGGAAAAACAACTATTTTGTTAAAAAGTAATTCTTTTGAGTTGAAAACATAACTGTTTTTTTAACATTCTTTTGCTGGATAGAAAATTGGTCCTTAAAAAAAATTCTTCTTTACTTAAAAATTCATTTTATGTTGTTGAAAATGTAACTATTTCGTTAAACGTTGAACTTTTTGGATTTATTCCTTTTCTATTTGGAAAACGTAATAATCTAAACAGTATGGTTCAGAATCAACCACATACATTTTTTGTTGAAAATTTATCTTTTCGGATTTGAAATTTAACTTTTTTCTGCAGAATTTAACTTTTTATCTTGAAAACTCAACTCTTTTATTGAAAATTCATATTTTTTGTAGAAAATTGATCTTTGCTGGTTGAACTATTTTGTTAAAAAATATTTTTATGTTAGAAATTGAACTAATTAGTTAAAAATGCGCCCTTTTTGTTGAAAACTTAATTTTTTAGATAAAAAGTTTAACTATTATTTCATTTTTGGTTGGGAATTGGTCGTTTTCAGATGAAAATTTAAATATTTAATTTTGCGCTGTGAATTATTTTTGTTAATTTAACTATTGGGTTAAAAGTTTACCTACTTTCTTAAAAATTCATTTTATTGGTTGAAAATTAATTTTTTAATTGAAAATTAAACTATTCCACTTTTGGTTGAAATTTGACATTTTGTGTTGTTAAAAATTCAACTGCTTGGTTTGAAAATTTTACTCGTTTTGTTTGCTGGCAACATTTTTTGTTGGAAAATTACCTTCCATGGTTTAAAATTAACTTTTTTGTTAAAATTTTCCCTTCTGGGGTATAAAATTAAATTTTTTTAAATCGACTATTAAACTTGAAAACTCTTTCGTTGAAAATTCATCTCTTTTGGTTGAAAATTCAACTCTTTTGTTTAATATTTAATGAATATAATATTGTACCTATGTATTAATTTGATTGAAAAAATATATTCCCCTATTATTCCCCTATGTTAGTAAAAACAAATCACCCCATTTTTTCATCCCATCCCATTTTAGTTTTAAATACATTTTTTTCTTGAAATTCAGATTGTTCGGTTAAAATATGAACCCCCTTTGTTTGAAAATTTAACTAATTTTTTCAAAAGTCGTTCTTTTCTTGTTGTAAAAAAATTGATTTATCTGAAAATTTAACATTTTAATTGACAAATCAACATTTTTGGTTAAAAATGTACTTTTTGTTAAAAAAACTATCTTTCTTTGTTTAAAAATGGACTTTTTATTGAAAATCATCTTTCTTGGCATAAAATTAACTTTTTTTGTTGAAAATTCATCTTTAGGGGTTTAAAATTTAATTTTTTTCTAAAAAATTCGTCTTTTTCGCTCAAAAACTCAACTCTTTCTTGGAAAATTCATCTCTTTTAGTTAAAAAATTAATGAATACAATGTGGTACCTATGCATTAGTTTGATTTAAAAAAAATTATTTCCCTAATATTTCCCTATTTTGGTAAAAAAAAGATTAAAAATTTAACTAAAATGGTAAAAAAAAAATTTTTTTTGTTAAAAATTAATTTTTATATCTGAAAAATTAACTATTAAATTTGTAGATGAAAACTGATCTTTTTTGTTGAAAATTCAACTATTTGATTGAAAAGTCGTCTTTCTTGGTTCAAAATTTCGTTTTTTGTTGAAAAATCATTTTTCAGTATTTAAAATTAAATTTTTTGTTTAAATTCATCAGTTGGGGTTTAAAATTCAATTTTTTTTAATCCGACTATGTAACTTGAATGAATGTAATATAGTACCTACGTATTAATTTTCCATCATATTTTAGTTGTAAATATATTTTTTTCTGAAAATTCATATTTTCAGGTTGAAAATTTAACTCATTTGTTGAAAAAAAAGTTTTTTTATTGTAAAATATTAATTTTTATATCTGTAAATTTAACTATTAATATTTTCTATGAAAACTGATCTTTTTTTAATAATTGATGTTTCTGTTGACCAGGGTCATTGATTAGTTAATTTTTTATGTTAGATGTTGCCAATTGCTGGTCAAATATTTTTTCTCGTTTCTCCAGAAAAATTATTTGACCAGTAATCGGCAATATCTAACATCAGAAATTAATTACTTATCTTTTTAGTTGAAAATGCAAATTTTCTTGGTTCAAAATTTACTTTTTTGTTGAAAAATTAAAATTCTTGAGTTAAAAATAACATTTTTGTTGTAAATTCATCTTTCGGGGTTTAAAATTCAATTGTTTTCAAACAAAATTCGACTATTTTGTTTGAAAACTCAACTCCTTCTTTGAAAATTCATCTGTTTTGGTTGAAAATTTAATAAATATAATATGGTACCTATGCATTTATTTTATGTAAAACAAATTATTCCCCTAAAATTGACCTAATTTGGTATAAAAAATCACTCCATTTTGCCACCCCATCGCATTTTAGTTGTAAATACATTCTTTTCTGAAAATTAATATTTTTTGGTGAAAAATTTAACTAATTTGTTGAAAAAAACGTTTTCTTTTTTTTATAAAAATTAATTTTTATTTATGAAAATTTAGCTAATAAATTTGTTGATTAAAAATTATCTTCTTTGTTGAAAAATAATTTATTGGGATTTAAAATTCAATTGTTTTCTAAAAAATTAATCTTTTTAGCTTGAAATCTCAACTCTTTCATTGTAATTTTGTCTCTTTTGGTTGAAAATTCAACTATTTGGTTGAAGATTTAATGAATTCAATGACGCCTACATATTAGTTTTATTAAAAAAATGTATGTCCCTACTATTCCCCTATTTTGGTAACAAAATTACCCCCTTTTCTCATCCAATCCTATTTTAGTTGTAAATACATTTTTTTCTAAAAATTCAGATTATGAGGTTTATGATTCAACCCCCTTTGGTTAAAAATTTAACTAATTTTTTGAAAAATCATTATTTATTGTTAAAAATTAATTTTTATATTTGAAAAATTAATTATTCAATTTTGATATGAATACTTATCTTTTTTTTTAATAATTGATATTATTACTTTATAACTTTTTGTTGAAAATTCATCTTTCGGTGTGTCAAATTCACATGTTTTCTAAAACTTTCAACTTTTTAGCTTGAAAACTCAACTCTTTCGTTGAAAATTCATCTCTTTTAGTTGAAAGTGCTACTATTTGGTTAAAGGTTTAGTGAATTCAATATGGTACCTATACATTAATTTTATTCGAAAAAATTTATTCTTCCAAAACTCCTCTATTTCTGTAACAAAAAAAATCACCCCATTTTTCCTGCTTAGACCGTAAAGTCTGATTTTTGTATCTTTGGGACTATTTTCCGATAAACATTTCTGAACCTGAGATGGCATAGACGTTATTTCAATCAATAAGCGTAAAAGTTTGAAAATATTTTTAAGCTAAAGTGAAGAAATAGTGTCAATAGTAGCATAAGTTCAAGCCCTCAGATTATAAAAAAACTGTCAAACACAAAAGATCCAGTTTTAAGGATAACTATTATAAAATATCTATTAATCTTACTTGTAATGCATAAGGCGTTATCACACCGATACTTTTATCCGATAAACCAGCGCGAATCAATGAAGAAGCGACTTTGTTTACAACAACAGCCTCTCCAACGTTTCCTTTCGATCCAGATTCTGCCACAGTCTGATACTCTTCACATTCACAGCCACACGTATCAATAAACACAAGTGATTCGGCTGAAAAGAATTAAAAAATGAGCAGATTTTTAAATTAAAATCAGCCTTTTTCAGAATTTACGAAAAACAAAGAAACACCTACTTGTCAAAGGAATTTCTCGAACTTCAGGAAGATCTTTGAGCAAATGATGCCTTACTGAATCATCGGCTTGCAGACTGTTTTCATAGAATCGTTTGCTTGACCACAACATAATTTTCTCGTTCATTCTGTATTGTCTTGTGAGACATCTGAATGAGTCTTTCCCTAATTTCTTGATTGCTCTTTCCATGAGACTCATGTTGAGACCCTTATTTGCTGCTTCTTGACACATTACGACAGGTGGCAATTGATTAATATCTCCCGCCAAAACAAGTTTCGGGGCATTTGGAATTGCTATCCACATTGATGCCTCCATCGCCTGAGAAGCTTCGTCGACTATCAAAACATCAAAGTGATCCTTCGCAACATGTCGCAAATAACCATCGTTTGACGAAGAGGAGTTTAGGGTACACAAAATGACCTGTTGACAAACTCAATCTAATTAGGATGACTCTTTAACAACTTCGAAACTTTTTTCTAATGTTTCTACAAGTATAAATCAGATATCCAAAACTCAATAATTTGAAACTGAATTATTTAATTTAAAAGCCTCAGTTAAATTGTTAATTTTTATATGTAAATAAGATCTGAAAAAATATTATTTTTAAAAATTCGACACATTTTCCATTTTAAATTAATAAATTTACAAATAAACACTGATTGAATTTAAAATTCTATACAGATATTGTTCCAGTCTAAAATATTCCATTTTTAACCTTTTCAGTATAAAAGAAATTTAATTGAAACTCATAATATTATAATATCTAGCAATATTTGACTGTTTATTTAAAATCAACAACTATAAATCAGATATTCAAAACTAAATTATTTCATATAAAAAGCCTTAAATCGTTAAAATTTCAGGGAACTAAATTTAAAAGTTAAAATTTTAATTGATATATTTTCAACTTTTTCAGTTAAATTGTTCATTTTTATGTGTGAATAACAATTCTAAAAATATTAATTTTTTAAATTCGATAAATTTTCCATTTTAAATTAATAAATTTATAAATAAACACTTCGATTAAATTTCAAATTCTATAAAAATATTGTTTCACTCTAAAATACTCCATTTTTAACTCATTCAGTTTAAAAGAAATTTAATTGAAACTCATAATATTATAATATCTAGCAATATTTGACTGTTTATTTAAAATCAACAACTATAAATCAGATATTCAAAACTAAATATAATTTGAAACTATATTATTTCCTATAAAAAGCCATAAATCATTCAAATTTGAGGGAACTAAATTTAAATTTTGAACGTCACAATTTTAATTGATATATTTTTAACTTTTTCAGTTAAATTGTTAATTTTTAGATGCGAATAACAATTGAAAAAATATTATTTTTGAAAATTCGACATATTTTCATTTTGAATTATTAAATTTATAAATAAACACTTCGATTAAATTTCAAATTCTATAAAAATATTGTTTCACTCTAAAATATTCCATTTTTAACCCATTCAGTTTAAAAGAAATTTAATTAAGGCTTATGTTTGATTTCAACTTGTCTCGAGTGGAGGGCGTCCCGCGATAGCCTTCCATGGTTCTCTCACCGGTTGCTGCGCGTCAGCTCTCCCAGTTGGTCTTCACGCATCGACCAGAGTGAACGTCTCTTTAAACATATCAATCGGTTGTATACCTTCGAAATTTAGTGTATCTCTTGTGAGATAAGTGATAACAAGTGAATCAAGTGCAGCTAATTAAGTGTCATTGAGTGTAAGCATTATATGAAGTTCCTAAGAATAAATAAAGTTATCAAACAGGTGCATCGACTTTGACTTCTCCGATCTCCCAACACTCCCTTTCCTAACGCAACAGAAACGTTGGTCCTTCGAGCCGGATTCAGATACTACAGGCAGGTGATCGTGGCGCGGAGAGCACACAAAGGCCAGACGATAATAAAAGCACAAATAAAGGGTCCTCAGGTATACGTTGAAGGCAATTCTCGTCATGTAAGTAACAAAACGCGCAATTATTAATAAAATTTGGTCGAGCAATCTCCCACATATAGTTTATAACAAAGAGAGAGAAACTGCAATGAAGGAGGCAGTCGAGTACTTACAAATTTATGAAATTATCAAATTTGGTCGAGCAATCTCCCACACCTAGCTGGACTGCAAAGGAGGGGAGAGTGCAGAGGAAAGGGTAGTCGAGAATTCTCCTACGCATAACCTTATGTCACTCGCTCTCTTACTCTCCTTTGTTCTCTGTTCATACATGATCGAGCAATATCTCATTACTTGCAGGGGAGGAGATGCAGTCGAAAACCTTCCTGCATAAATCTCTCTCCCTCTCCCAAGTACCATTTAGCCTTTCTTTAAAGATCCCAAGACAATAAAACATGGCGACCAAAGGAATAGTCGAGGGATCTTCTATCTCCATCTCTTTCTTTTTCTTCTTCTTTATGTTTCCCCGCACGCACCTGCATGTGGCGTAAATACTTTTCTTCTTTTTCCTTTTATTTATTGATTATGATGCCTTTGGCGGGCGAGATTCAACTCAATTGTCATGCTCCATCAATTGTCGAGCTGATTAAATATTCATTACAGGGAAGTTCACAATTTGTTGACTACGCAAATGGCGCTGAATGATGTGTTACGACGATGTTCCTCAACAATTCTGGACAAGCCTGAAGCCGAATGGACACTTGCGGCACTGGATGTTCGTCTTGATCTGTTAGCGAATGACTGGGCCGCATTCCAGGAGAATCACATGGGACTGATCCATCTACCTCCAAATGAAGACTACCACATTGAAAACTCTTACGCAGACATCGAGAGTGCTTATGTCAACGCACGCACTCAAATCTACGAACAGCGACGCCGGTTCGAGCCTCCACTGGTTGCTATCCCAGCGGCTACCCAGGCCACAAACAATGTAGTCGCGATTCCCGCGGCCTCTAATACTAATGTGCAAGGAGGATGGAAGCTGCCGACCATAAACGTTCCTCTGTTTTCCGGAAGACGCGAGGATTGGGAAACGTTTCGCGATCACTTTCGCAATCTTATAAATGCTAACACACATCTTAGTGACGTCGAGCGGATGTTTTATTTAAAGGCTCAAGTTCAAGGCGACACAAAGAGCGCAATAAAAAAAATGCAAGTGTCAGGCGCCAACTATGCCACGGCATGGGCATTACTGATGGCCCACTATGAACACCCGCGCTTATTGGTACAAGACCGTCTCATGGCCCTGCGTAACATTGCACCAATGAGACACGAGACTGCTGCGGGACTCCAACGACTGATCGACACACTGGATCGTCACCGCGATCAACTTCGAGCTCTCGGTCGCCCCGTGGAGATGTGGGATGATTGGTTCGTGTCGATAGCGACCACATGTATGGATTCAGACACTCGAAGAGCTTGGGAGGATGAACTCGAGCGCGTTGATGCATGCCGTGACCGAGTCTCAGCGAACCGAGCCTACACACCTACACATTTATTGCAACGCCAGCAACGCAGCTATAGGGCTTTGGCTCTTTGAGCGGTTCCAACTCCATGTGAGAAATGCCGCGGCCCACATTACATAGGACGCTGTAGCAGTTTTATGCGCCTAACTTCAATGGATCGCCGAGAATTCGCCACGAAGACGGGTCTTTCCTTCAACTGCTTGAGACCAGGTCACTCTGCAAGCAATTGCCAATCCCCTGGGACTTGCATGATCTGCCAAAGCCGTCATCACACAATGCTCCACCCCACCGATCGGAAGCAAGAAGCTCCGCCATTAAATGAACATTCGCCGGCGAAACTTTCTCGGACCAGCAATATATCTCCTGAGACATCCACCACTACCCAGGATGCATCTCGCTCATGACTAGTTCTCCTCCCCACAGCCATGGTGAAAATAAGTTGCAACGACGGGCCACCTGTGATGGTACGAGCATTGCTGGATCCCTGTGCTGAAGTAACATTAACCTCAACATGTCTTGCGCGCAAACTTCGAGCCTCATTACACAAAACGGCTTTCGCTATCAGTGGAGTAGCGGGTGATCCAATGGACGACGCTCGAACCCGCACTCACTTTCACATTCACCCAGCCGACGGTTCTCCGCCTGTGTCCGTTGGAGTTTGTTGTCTCCAGAAATTCAAGCTCGCTACACCGGCTGGATTTACAAATGAGCAAGTAATGCACGATTGGCAAGGACTGGATCTCGCTGACCCACGGTTCGGCCATCCTCGAGCTGTGTATCTTCTCCTAGGAGCCGATGTTTACCATTTGTTCCTGCGAGCCGAGCTGCTTCGACGAAACGAGATGATGGCTCAAAAGACTGCTTTTGGTTGGATTATAACAGGCAGAGCACCGTCAAATAACGTTATTCAGACTAAGACCATTTATACCACACTGTTTACTTGTCCGGAGACTACATGGCATGATAAGCTCATTTCCTTGATGCAACGGTTTTGGGAGGTGAGTTTTTGGAGGAAGTGCCTCGGGTCTTACGCCAGTCCCCTTTGGACGAAGCGTGCGAAGTCATCTTCGCTTGTCACCAAAGAACTTCCGAAGGACGATATATAGTTCGCCTACCAGTGAAATCTGAAGGTCTGGAAATGCTCGGCGAAAGTTTAAATGGAGCGTTGGCGTCTCTGACCTCTTTGCATCGGCGGTTAAATCAAGACGTCGAAATGGCAAAGGCATACATCTGTTTCATAATGAAATACGCTCAACTTGGTCATATGAGACCTATACCTCCACCCAAGCTGCGCTCTGACGTTCGCCCTACTTACTACATACCACATCATGGAATTTGGCAACGGGGGACCATCAGCGCCGTCTTAGAGAGGTCTTCATGCATCTAGCCCTACGTCCACTGGCTATAGTCTTAATGACACGCTTCACACTGGGCCTAAGCTGCAAACCAATTTAGGCCACGTGCTGATTCGCTGGAGACGTCACAGGATTGCTTTCGACGCCGATGTCGGCATGATGTATCGGCAGATTCTAGTGAATGAACAAGACGTCGACTTGCAGCGAATCGTATGGAATGCCAGTGAAAATGACCCAGTCGTCCATTATCAACTGTTGACTGTAACTTATAGTGAGTCATGTTCGCCCTATCTAGCTCTCAGAACATTGAAACAATTGTGTACAGATCATGGTTCAGCCTTGCCAGAGGCAATCCGAGCACTTTCGAAGGATCGCTTTGTCGACGACATATTGACAGGATGCAGTGACCTCCGTGAAGCCAAGAATCTACGGGATCAGCTTATTCATCTTCTGCAGCTTGGCGGTTTTCCTCTCCGCAAATGGATCGCAGATCGACCGGAGCTGCTAGAGGATTTACCCGAACAAAACCGTCTTCGCCCAACCTGGCTTCAACTTGGCAGCGAAGGTCTCATCAACGAACTCGGCGTTTGCTGGGATCCGCAGAATGATTGCTTTCGTCTGACTCCACCCAAGATTAACTTACTTTATTCTACGAAGCGCAACAGTTTAGCAACCACGGCGAAATTGTTTGATCCGTGCGGTTGAATCGCGCCCGTCATTCTGCTGGCAAAACTGCTTGTCCAGGATTTGTGAAGAGCAGGTTTTGAGTGGGATGAACCAATTCCACATTCATACACAAACCGATGGGCCGAATTTACAACGAATCTCAACGCGATCGGTGAACTATCTATTCCTCGATGGATCGACACGCAGCCCACTGCTCAGCTCCAGTTGCATGTATTTTCAGATGCAAGCCGCTAGGCCATGGCTGCCACAGTTTACTCTCATGTTAACTCAATCACGAGTCAGACCTGCATTCGACTTCTTGCAGCCAAGACCAAACTTTCAACATTTCGCAGTCTTCGGCCACCTGCCACGCAAGCCCCTAGAATGACAATTCCTCGTTTAGAACTCAGAGCCGCGTTGTTAGCGGCTCAATTGCTTCGATCATTGGCGTCTGAGTTGGACATACCCACTGAGAATTGCATTGCCTGGACTGATTCTCAAATAGTGCTGCATTGGCTGCGATCTACTGAACCCGCCGGAAACGCTCTGATAGATAATTACATCGAACATATTCAGGAGCTGCTGCCAGCATCAATCTGGCGTTATGTTCCCACGGAATTTAACCCGGCAGATTTGGCAACGCGTGGCATTGAACCTCAGCAGCTTTTAACGTGCAAGTTGTGGTGGACTGGTCCTGACTGGCTTGCCTCCTCCGATAACCTTTGGCCTTACGGCAATAACTCAGCTCTAGTTGAATCATTCGTCAATGCTCCGACCAAAAGGTTTTGTTGCGCAATCAAGAACTTCGAAACTGAACTCTTACGCCGATACTCGGATCTCGGAAGACTCCTCAGAGTCGTCGTATACATGCTTCGTTGGATCAAACATCGCCGACAGCTTGCAGACCCGTAGCCCAAAGGGAAGTTTATCACCGTGAATGAATTGAATGTTGTATTCCATGTCTGCGTTCGCCTAAGTCAATCATTGCGGCTTCAAGAAGAGTTCGAACGATTACGAAGCCCAAATCCATCACCTGCGCGGCCTCCCTTTAACGGTCTGAGCACGTTCATTGACACTGATGGGATCATAAGAATTGGAGGTCGCCTACAGAATTCCAGTTTATCGTATGCAGAGAAACACCCACCAGTGATCGATGGCCGCTGTTCGCTTGCAGGCCTCATCATCAGTTGGGCATACCAACGTTCACAACACGGGAGTTTTCGAGCAACATACGCTTACACGCTACATCGTGCTTGGATCCTTGGAGGAAAAAGGAAACTCCGCTCTGACTTGGCGAAATGTGTTATTTGCATTCGTTCTCGAGCTCGGCCGTCCAACCAAGTGATGGCTCCTCTCCCAGCAGCGCGTGTCACTCCTAGTCAGCCCTTTTCAAAAACCGGATTAGATTATGCGGGACCCTTCCAAATACTATCTGCTAAGGGCAGAGGCATTCGTTCAACAAAAGGCTACATAGTTGTCTTGGTATGCTTCGCTACCAAAATGCTGCATCTCGAACTCGTTGGTGACATGACAACCGACAGCTTGATAGGTGCTTTAACGAGATATTTCAGTCGCAGAGGTAAGCCCTCAGAGATGTGGAGCGACAACGGCACGCGTATTTCCATCGGGCTGATTTCGAGTTACGGGAGGCTTTCGAATCTGCGAAGCTGGATTGGACAGTTCTTTCTGGATTACTGGCGGTACAAGGGGTAACATGGCACTTTATCCCCTCAGGAGCTCCTCACTTTGGAGGTCTCTGGGAAGCCGGGATCAAGCTGGTTAAGACACATTTTAAACGCGTTTTCGGAAGCCGCAGACTCACATATGAAGAGTTTAGCACGCTGTTAGCTAGCATCGAAATGGTTCTCAACAGTCGCCCACTCTCTGCATTGACAGGTGAACCTGACGATCTCGATGCCCTGACTCCAGGGCACTTTACAATTGGAGCGCCGTTGATCTCAATACCCGACCTCGAAATGCAAGGGCAAAGTCCTGATCAGCTCACCCATTGGAAGCTAGCCAAAGCTCTCCGCGATCAATTTTGGAACCGTTGGAGTCTCGAGTACCTAAATACCTTTCAGCAGAGAACGAAATGGAACCGACCTCGAAAGAACCTCAAGGCCGGAGATATGGTTGTCTTTGTCGACCCCAGTCTCCTGTCAGTCAATGGACGATGGTCTCTGGCTCGCATTCTTCAGAGCCATCCGGGCAAGGACGGTATTGTACGAGTTGCCACCATCAGAACCTCCACTGGCGAATATATGTGGTCAATCACCAAGTTGGCATCGTTGCCTTTAGATGCTTTGCCGGAGCGACCACCTGAGGCTGTGTCAGTCGAGTCGGACCATAGAAATTCGACTTCAATGGCAGGCGGCTAGAAGATAGTCGTCCAAGGAACGAAGCAGGCGGTATGTTTGATTTCAACTTGTCTCGAGTAGAGGGCGCCCCGCGATAGCCTTCCATGGTTCTCTCACCGGTTGCCGCGCGTCAGCTCTCCCAGTTGGTCTTCACGCTTCGACCAGAGCGAACGTCTCTTTAAACATATCAATCGGTTGTATACCTTCGGAATTTAGTGTATCTCGTGTGAGACAAGTAATAACAAGTGAATCAAGTGCAGTTAATTAAGTGTCATTGAGTTTAAGCATTATATGAAGTTCCTAAGAATAAATAAAGTTATCAAACAGGTGCATCGACTTTGACTTCTCCGATTTCCCATCACCCCCTCTCCTCACGCAACAGAAACAGCTTATAATATTATGATATTTAGCAATATTTGACTGTTTATTTGGAATCAACAACTATAAATCAGATATTAAAATCTAAATATAAGTTGAAACTAATTTAAACTTAATTTAAACTTTGAACGTTACAATTTTATCTGATATATTTTTAACTTTTTCAGTTGAATTGTTAATTTTTATGTGTAAAAAACAATTAAAAAATCATCAATTTTTTAAAATAAGTGTAAGTTTTAAGAGACATTTAGAAGTTTCAAAAACATTCAAACTTAATTTAGAACTTGAAACGATTTCAAAAAATGTTTAACAAATTGTGGATTTTTGAAGATTTCGAAATAAAATGTTGAAACTTTTTAATGAATTGAAAGGTTTTAAGATGATAAAAATTTTCTCTAAAGATTTCTGGGAAAATTTTAAATTATTTTTTATGTTAAAAAAGTAATTTGAAGAGAATACTTAAACTAATTTTAATATAAATTTTCATGAACATATAAAAATTGATCAATTAATAATTTGGAAAAAGTTCGAGTAAGCTTCGAGTAAAATATTAAAAATTAATTATAAGCTTGAAATGCTTTTAAATAATTTAAAACAAAATGTAGATTTTTGCAGATTTCGAACTAAAAATTTAGAAGCATCTTAAGAATTGTCAAAGGCGAAAAGAATCTATAAGTTTATAATACACTTTTTTATTGTGCATAATTTAAAAAAAATCTTGGGAAAATTTGAATTATTTAAAAATATAATCAGAAGTTTTTAAAATATATCAAAATAATTCAAAATTTAGATTTTTAAGACTTTGAAATAGAATTTTTAATATTTTCAAGTTGATTAATTTAGAATATAAATAATAATACAATAGTTACATTTTCAGTAAAAAAAATAAAGAATTTTCAACAAATAAGTTAAATTTTCTACCAAATTGTTTAATCTTTCATGAAAAACGAATTCTTGACAAAAAGTGTAAATATTTTATATTTCCACCAAAAAATATGTTTATTTTTATTCAAGACCAGTAGAATTACACCAACAAAAATACAAATTTTCGACAAATTTATGATTCCTGAAACAAAGTAGACTAATTTTTAAACAAAAAAGTGGAATTTTCAACAAAAGAGTTGTATTTTCAACGAACAAAGATTTTTCAGGCAATAAAGAAAAAGAATATCATAAAAAAACTTTTAAAATTGAAGCTTAAGAGATTGTTAATTCAAAATTGTTTAATTTAGACGTTTTTCATTTGAACAATTTGAAATTAAATGTCGTTAAACAATAAATAAATTTTTTAACGATCAAAATTATATCATTCTGAGCAATTTCGAGCAAGAAACATTGAAAATCAAAGGATTTTAAATTTTGTTTAAAACTGAACACTTTTGAAATTAGAAGTTAAATTTTGTTTATTTTAAAATATTTCAAATAAATAGTTGTACGATTGTTCTTTATCCTATCTAAAAAAATTGATGAATCGAAATTCTTGAAAATTTTGCACTCATTTGTGAATTTTAAAAATTTATTTCTAAAAGAGAACATTTAAATTGTAAATATTCATTAATAATAAAGTAAAAAATTTCGTTCTTAACTTTTTGATTAACTGTTTAAAAAGGGACAAAAGGAACTTTAATTCTGTTCTGAACATTTTGCTACAACACTATAATTTGCAAATTTTTCACACCTTCAAAGAAATGAGAAAAATGATAATATGGACAAAAACTTAAAATACATGAATTATTATTTGAACTTCGATTTTAGAATCATTTTAAAAGATGTTTAGGAATTTTGAAAGTTTTGAATAGATAAAATATTTAGAAATTTATTCAAAGGGTTAAAAAGTCCAAAATATAATTTCAACTTTTTTTTGACATATCTGAAATCTTAAAAATCGTTTTGAATTATTTCAAGAAATTTAGTAAAATCATATTTATATAACCTTGAATCAAATAAACAAAGAAACTTCAAAAATAAATAGTTATTTCAAATTTTTACTTTGTATTAAACATAAGTATTCGTTAAAAAGTTGTCATTTTTGGTTGAAAATTCATGTTTATCGTAAAATTTTTTAAATCATTATATTATTTATATTTTAAATTCATAAACTCAAAAATATTGAACATTTTATTTCAAAATCTAAATCATACAAAATAAAAAAGTGTGTTCACTTCTTCAGCAATCCTTAACAAGCTTCCAAATTTTTAGTTAGAAATCTGCAAAAATCTACATTTTGTTTTAAATTATTTGAAACGCTCTGTTTTGTTTAAAGTTTTTTAAAAATCTTTTCAAATTAAGAATTATTTTTTCAATTTTAAAAAAAGATTTAAGAAATTTTTAACATACTTCGATTTTTCTCAAAATGTTGAAAAAGTTCTACCAACTCAATTTAAAATTTCCGTGGAATCGTAACAAAAATGTTGTTACCTTTACTATTTTTTAAATCCTTAAAAATAGCTTTAAAATTTTATTCCGAAACCTTCAAAAATCTACATTTTGTTTAAAATGTCGTGAAATATGTTCAAATTTTAAGTTATTTTAGAACTCTTTCAAAACTTCTAAAACTCAGAAATACCTTTTGAAATAATAGAAAATATATAAATAATAATAAAAGCTTAAATAATAATTCATGCATTTTTTGTCCATAATATAATTTTTCTCATATCTTTTAAAGTGTGAAAAACTTTGCAAATTATAGTGTGGCAGCAAAACGTTAAGAACAGAATTATTTCCCTGTATTAAAAAATGTACAATTGAAACGTTTTCTTTTATCAATAATATTTAGGATCATTCAGAAATTAATTTTATTTCAATGTTCTCCTTTAGAAATAAACTTTGAAAATTCAAAAATGAGTGCAAGATTTTCAAGAATTTCGTTCCACCAATTTTTTTTTAGATAGGATAAAGAACAATCGAACAATTATTTATTTCAAATACTTTAAAATTAAAAAAACTTATCTTCTAATTTCAAAAGTGTTCAGTTTTAAACAAAATTTAAAATTCTTTTATTTTTAATGTTTCGTGCTCGAACTTGCCCAGAATGATATAATTTTGATCGTTAAAAAATTTATTTATTGTTTAACGACATTTTATTTAAAATTGTTCAAATGAAAAACGTTTAAATTAAACAATTTTGAATTAACAATCTCTTAAACTTCAATTTAAAAAGTTTTTTTTATGATATTCTTTTTCTTTATTGCCTGAAAAATCTTTGTTCGTTAAAAATACAACTCTTTTGTTGAAAATTCCACTTTTTTGTTTAAAAATTAGTCTACTTTGTTTCAGGAATCATAAATTTGTCGAAAATTTGTATTTTTGTTTGTGCAATTCTACTGGTTTTTAATAAAAATAAACATATTTTTTGGTGGAAATATAAAATATTACACTTTTTGTCAAGAATTCGTTTTTCATGAAAGATTAAACAATTTGGTTGAAAATTTAACTAATTGTTGAAAAATTCTTAATCAAATTAACTGTAAATCAAATTATTTTATTATTATTGTTTTTTATATTTTAAATTCATCAACTTAAAAAGATTAAAAATTCTATTTCAAAATCCTAAAAATCTAAATTTTGTTTGTAATTTTGTCAAATTTTAAATTATTTTTTTGAAATACTTTTAAAACTTTCGATTATATTTTTAAATGATTCAAATTTTTTCAAGAATTTTGTTTAAATCATGCAAAATAAAAAGTGTATTATAATCTTCTAGATTTTTTTAACTCTTAAGATTTTTTACATCTTTAAACATCTTTGATAATTCTTATGAAGCTTCTAATTTTTTAGTTAGACACCTGCAAAAACCTAAATTTTGTTTTAAATTATTTGAAACTATCTGAAACTTTTAAATAATGTTTAATATTTTCAAGACTTTTAAATAATATATTTCAAACTAATTCGAACTTTTTATTTTTCTTCTTCAAAGTATTTTTCAAAATAAAAAATCATTAAAAATTTGCACAGGAATCTTAAGAAAAAAATGTATTACCCTGAAACCTTTCATAATTCTTAAAAAGCTTCAAAATTTGATTTAAAATCTTCTAAAATCGACAATGTTTTTAAAATGTTTTGAAATCTTTTCAAGTTTTAAATTAAGTATGAATCTCTTTGAAACTTCTAAATATCTCCAATATCCAATCTCTAAATATCCAATTTTTAACGTTAAATTCTGTGAACTCAGTTATTGTTCAATTTGACAAAAGAATAATTCATTTACACTTATTTTATCTAAAATTTTAAATTCCAAACGCTTTCAATTTGAACTGCTTAAGACTTCAAAACTAAATTTGAAAATTCTTTAAATTGAAAATGTACGCTTAAAAATGAATACCTTTAGTTGAAAATGTTTAAACCAATATATTTTAGAATTACTAACTGTAAACTGAATAATTTCATAATTGATTTATAATTGAATTGCATCATGTAATATAAAATTTGTGATATTCCAAGTGATTGGATATATTTATGCCCTACAAATTTGTAAAATTCCTTGTAAAAAAATTAATTCAATGTCATTAATCGGTCCAGCGGTCTTTTCAATTAATTTTTTTTTGAATTTGTAAAAAACTTACCGGAAATTTCCTAAGGACGTCATATGTTAACTTATTCAGTCTTTTTCTATATTCCTTATTCAAGTCTCTGATTTCTTTGTAATTGTGTCCTTTTCCCGAATTCGCGGACGTTTCTAAATCTTTTATCGAACGTTTTATATCCTGTAGAATAACGTATCCATCGTCACGTTGCATGCAAGAATCGAGGGAAAATTTTAGAGCTGCTTTCATTATTCTTGTTGGATGGCCGAGTCTCAAAGGTTTTGCTTCGGTTTCACCTAGTTTAACAACCATATTATCGACAGCAACGTTTGTTGGAGCGCAAATTAAAACCTTAAAGGAAGAAATATATTCTATATGAAAACAGCACTACGAATAAATTTTATAATTCGGAATGACTTGAAAATACCTTTTTACCAAGACGATACAACTGAACTACCAATTCGACCAAAGTTGTTGTTTTTCCAGTACCAGGAGGTCCTTGCATGATCGCAAAATATTTTCTCTTTAATGCAAACTCAACTGCCGATTTTTGATCGTCTGCCAAAGATTTGTTTGCAAAGTTTAGTAACTTATTTTTGTCTAAGAACTTTTCTGGTATTGGCAAGTCAGCCGTTAACAGAGGACGAACGGCGTTCTTGTCTCCATCGAATAAAATTCTGATTAAGTCTAGACATCTTGATGAATAGGCTTCTCTTTTTTCTAAATTGCTTAAGGCTCTGGAATTATTTAAACCGATTTTTGTTCAGAAATATACATTTTTATGAAAATTATTCGTTAACATTTTGGAAAATCAATTTTTATTGTCAGTGTTTTCGAAACTGGATATGTATTTAATTATTGGATAATTAGGGTTGCTACAAACTCCTAATTTCGAAATTTCCTAACTTTTTATGAAGAATTTTACATTTTCCGTTATGGTTTAAATTTTTTCTTTTATGTTTAGAAACAATGATACACCTACGAGATCAATAATGTTAATGCAAAAAAAATATTTGTTTCTACCTATATTTTTAAAAGTTCGAGTGAAAAATGTCATATACAATTTATTTGATACAATATACAACGAAAAGTATAATACTTGATACTTTCACAAAAAAGTATTTTAATTTTCAACTGAAAACAGTTGAATTAAACCAAAAAATACGAATTTTCGACAAATTATTTGAATCTTCAACCAAGATAGACTAATTTTCAAATCAAAAAGAGGAATTTTCAACCAAGAAAGACTTTTCAGTCAATAAAGACTCAATTATAATTCAAATCCTGAATTTTCAAGCCAAAGATACGAAGTTTCTGTAAAATGCCTTTAATCCAAAAATATTATTTTTCTACCAAATAATTGAATTTTTAACCCAAATATGTTTTCAACTGAAAAAGATAAATTTTCTATTAAAAATGGAATGGGTACATTTTCAGTTAAAAAATAAATTTTAACTAAAGAAACCAATTTTCAATAATACATTTTAATCTTCAATAAAAAAACTCGAATTTTTAAAGGAAATGATAAATCTTTAAATAAAAAATGAATTTTCAATCTAATAGTTAACAGTTTCAACCAAAGGATGAATTTTTTATCAAAAAAGACCAATTTTCATAAAAATACATGAATTTTCTAGTAAAAAAATTAATAAATTTAGAAAAAAATTAATTTTCAAACAAATTAGTTACATTTTTCAACAAAAATGGAATAGTTGAATTTTCAGTAAAAAATTAATTTTTGTCCAAATAAAATAAATTATAAACGAAATAATTAAATTTTCAACTAGACAGATACATTTTGAACCAAGAAGATTAAATTTCTATCAAAAAAGATAAAGTTTCCACAAAAAATGGAACAGTAACATGTTTAGTTCAAGCAGTGAATTTTTAACCAAAATGATAAATCGTCAATAAAAAAATAAATTTTCAACCAAATCGTTAAATTATCAACCCAGAAGATTAATTTTATACCAAAAAAGATAAATTTTCAAAAAAATGCATGAATTTTCAACTAAAAAAGATAAATGTCTAATTAAAAATATAATACGTAAATTTCTTTAAACAAAACAAATTTTCAACAAATTAGCTAAATTTTCAACTAAATCGACTAATATTTGATGAAAAAAATTAATTGTTAGAAAAAGGTGTAATAGCTGATATTTTCACCAAGAAATATTTTAAAGTTCAATCAAAAACAGTTTGAATTAAACAAACATACAAATTTTCGACAAATTCGTGAATCCTTAAACAAAACTGACTAATTTTCAAATAAAAAAATAGAAATTTTAACAAAAGAGTTGCATTTTTTATTAAGAAAGATTTTTCAGACAATAAAGAAAAAATGCAATACAAATACTACATTTTGAAGCCAAAAATACGAATTTTCTTCAAAATGCTTTTAATCAAAAAATATTAATTTTCTACCAAAATACTTGAATTTTGAACCCAAATATATTTTCATCTGAAAAAGATAAATTTTCGAGAAAAAATGGAATGATTAAATTAAATGAAATAATAAATCTTTAACTAAAAAATGAATTTATAATCTAATAGTTAACATTTTCAACCTAAGGATGAATTTTCTACCAAAAAGACCAATGTTCATTAGAAAAAAAAACACATGCATTTTCTAATAAAAAAATTAATAAATTTCGAAAGAAATGAATTTTCAAATAAATTAGTTACATTTTTAACCAAAAATGGAATAGTTAAATTTGCAGTAAAAAAATTAATTTATGACTAAAGAAAATAAATTCTCAACGAAATAATTAAATTTTCAAACAAACAGATAGATTTTGAACCCAGAAGATTAAATTTCTACCAAAAAAGATAAATCCACAAAAAATGGAACAGTTGCAAGTTTAGGCGAAGAAGTAAATTTGTAACTAAAGTGATAAATCTTCAACCAAAAAAATTTTTTTAACAAATTAGATAAATTTTCAACTAAAAATAGAATACTTAAATTTCCAGTTGAATAAATTAAAAAAAAATCGTCAACCAAAGAAATGAATTTTTTATGAAAGAGATAAATTTCAAACAAAACGATTAATTTTCTACAAAAATACATGATTCTTCTACTAAATATTTAAAATTCTTAAGAAATTTCAAATCAAATTAACTTTTTGAGAATTTTTCAACCAAATTGTTAAATTTTTTAATCACAGAAATGAATTTTTAACCAAAAAATTACTAACATGGAACTGTTAAAATGTCAATTAAAAAAATTAATACTCAACCACAAAATAGATTAAATTTCAACTAAGCAGTTGTGATTTTTAACCAAAAAATGATGCACTCTTTACCGAAATACATTTTTAAACAAAGTATAAATTGTTGAATTTTGAACACAAAAATAAAAGGATCTTATAATTGGAAAACAATGAGAAGACTACTGTAAATAAGTGATCTGAATCAAAACTACAATACCTTGTCTGGCATTTGTAAGTGAAATCAGAATCAGTTTTGACAACAGAAAATACATCCTCCTCTTGTATTTCATCATTAAAATTATCATTTGAAGAGATGGTTAAAGTGGTATCAGACACATCGGTGACAATTCCTTTTATTCTGTGACTTTTTTGATTCGATTGAATGCATATCACTAGGTCACCCTGAGACAAACAATTTTCGAGAGGCTGTTCATCCGATTTCTCCAACTCTATTTGAAATCTCTCTGGACCCTTCCCGGCAACATTTGTAACTTTTAGCTTCGTTAAAGCCTGCCCATTTTTCTCTAAATTGTGAATAGTCCCCGGTGAAAGATCTTGAAAAAAGGTCTGCAAATTCTCCTCACGTTCCAAGAGCAATAATTTGTTGTGATTGCGCACCAACTTAGAAATAGATTCTTCCATTTTTAACTTAAAATGAAAAAAATGAGATTCGCATTCTTTACTTATTTTATCTTTAAATCACAATTTTCGCGGAAAATTTGATTTTGCAACTTTATGGAGTAAATGGAGTGCGTGTATTTTGTATATTTTTGAGGTTAGAAACACTATGTTGACATTTCGAAGAGAGTTTTATCTGCGCATGCGCCAAATTCCACGTGTAGTGTTAGCGGCAGTTTTAAAAAAAGGTCAAATTCTTTGTTTTGTTTTGAAATATTTTTCTATTAAGTTATGCTAGACTATTTTTTGAATTAAAGCAAGCCTTTAAATTTGAAAATATTGAGGATTTCATACGCTGATTAAAATCTGCAAAATGTTAAAAACAAATAACTAAAAAAAAATGATTTATTTTTCATGTTATTCATAATTATGTAAATTAAAAAATATATTCAATCATTATGAAACTGAAAAAATAAACTACACTGTAAAAAATATTGCTGAAAATTACATTTCATTCTGTAACTTTTTCCTATGATTGTTGTGGGAACATTACAGGTTTCTTGTAAATTGACAGTGATTATTAAAGGAATTTTACCATAAATGAGTGAAGTTTACAATAAACGTGTAATTTTCCCACAACAATCGTAGGACATAAGAATAACAACGATTTTTGTGGGAATTTTACACTAAATTGTAACTGAAATAAAAATGTAATTTCACAACGTTTATGTAAGCTTCCAACGATTAGTGTAATTTCACACGAGGAGTGTAATCTCTGGTTTTACAGCAGCGATTTAAAATTTCATAATCCTTGTAATTCCGCTGTTGAACGATTGATGGCTTTTGATAAACTGCGTAGCCTGCGACTAAATTCAGTGCAAGCTTGTGCAAAATTTTAGCGGCATTCGAATATTTTTTTGGATTGAAATCGTGGATTGTGCTGGGTTGAGCGCATCACAAAGGCAAAGCGCAATGTGTTTTACTTCAATAAATTTGTTCGCATGTTTAGTATGCTTGCGAAAAAAATAATTTTGAAGGTTACGGCTGTTTATACAGCAGTTGATATAAATTGGGATGCGCCTATTTCGCCCACTGATCATAACCTTGTTTGATGCGTATTTATTCTGTAATAGCAAACCAAACAAAAACTTTAATCTTTTCTGCCTAATAAAAACATGACTCTTTTTATTTATATATCTTATTATTCTTACGATTCGATTTAATTAAAACATACATTGAGTGATTCATAATACCCGGGCTGGTCATTGCGCATGCGCAACCTTTTACATGCGGTGTTTTACAGCGTCACGATAATTTCACAAGGCGAATGTAAAATTTCAGTCTTCCAAAACTGCTTTTTACCATCTGAATGCGATTTTACACTATCGTGTTATTTGGGCCCAATTTTGGTAAATTCCCCACAGTAATCACTGGTATTTTTATGTCCTCTGATCTTTGTGGTAAAATTACATGAATCTTTTTACAGTATTTTTTGCAGTATTTTTTGCAGTATTCTATTATGTCATTTCAGAAGCAAAAATATGTTTAAAAAGTTTTCAAATACTTAATGATGTAAAAATGATTAAATTAGAAAGCTAAATAGTTTCGAATAAATTTTTTTTACTACAATAGGTACATTTTTGAAAAGCTATCCATAGAAGGAAGAAAGGGAGACTTTGTTCCCGGAATATTTAACATTTTTGAACGCGGAAAAACTTTGATTGCTTATTTATTTATTTTTGCATGATTAAATATATATTTTTTTAAATTTCGTAAAAATAATTTTGGTTCTGAAATGAATTAGAAAAAAAATGGGAGTTTTCCGCATTATTATTTAAAAGGATTTTTTAAAATTGTTAATTAATTTTTACCTGATCAGTTTTTTGTTTGAAAGATCAAAATTGTTGTTTTTATTTTTACAATTAAGTGTAAAGCAAAAACCGGGAGTTCCATTCAAATGTTTAAATTTTTTAATTATATATATTTTTTTCAATTTTCAGAGATTACAAATATTTTTAATTTTGTAAGTGTAAAAAACACTTTTTTTAAAATTTAATTAAAAATTTTTTTAAAACTTTTTTGATTTTAAGGCAAAAGATTGTTTTATTTTAAAATATACTTTTTCACTTACATCATTTTTAAACAATGCATAAGAAACGGGAGAATTTTCAAAAACTTTAAATAATATATCCGAGTTATAATTTGAGTCATCCAAGTAATCTTAGATAATCCAATTGTGATCCTAAAGGCAATCCAATTATAAATCTAGGTATAATCCATTTGTTATCTGGTAATACAGTGTTATCTTAGATAATCTACGATGTAATCCAGTAATCCTTAGTAATCCATGTAATTCAGTATAATCCAATTGTAATGCATAGTAATCTTTTGTAATATAAGTATTTTGAACTATTCAATCTAATCCAGATAATATACTTCTGATCCTAGATAATTCTCTTGTAACCCTACATAAACCGCTTGTAATCCACATTTAAACAGTTAAATTCAGTATAATTTATATAAGCCAGTGTGGTCCATATCATCGAGTGTAATACTAGGTAATTTCGGTAACTGGTAATGCAAGCTAAATCATCTAATTGTAATCCTAAAGGACTACAATTAGGATTACAATTAGGTATTTATTTTGCCATCCACCTGTAATCAATTTTCAATCAACTAATCTGATTTTGATGCAGTAGTTCAGAGTAATTCACGTGTGATTATAGTTAATTCATTTGTAGTCTGTAGTTATTCGCTTATAATTACTTGTAATCCGCTTGATTCAGAATACCCTTAATCTAGTGCAATCTTAGGAAACCCCCCAAATACTTGCAATCTTAGGTAATCTCATTGTAATCCAATTGTAATCTTAGTAATTCAGTATATTCCTAGATAATTCATTTCTTGGAATAATCTACAAGTCATCCACTTGTAATCCGGTAATCCATTATTTGTAATCCAGAGTAATCCAAGGTAATACAATCATTGCGATCCTAAGCCATACATTTTAACAATGAAACTAATTGTAACCCTTAAATCTCAACTTGTAACCTTATGTAATCTAATTGCAATCCTAACAATACATTGTAATCCTAGATGATATGCACTTTTGGCATCATTCATACCCAATCCGATTTTAATCTGGTAATCCGATTGTAATCTGTTTGTAATCCAATATTAGATGTAATCCTATAGCTAAGATAATCCAAGTTTAATATTGGGCAATTAACGTGTAATTGACTGTAATCTACTGTATTTCGAGTGATTCACGTAAAATCTACTTATTGTAATATACTTGTAATCCGTTTAATTTAGAGTAATTCCGGGTAATCAAGTTCCATTAATTCATTAATCCTCGATAATATGGACTTGTTATGCGGCAGAATTCACACCTTATCTGTTGTAATGCGGAAATCCACTTGCCATCCGTTTGTAATCCAGAAATTCGAGGTAATCCTATTAGGGTAATCGTGGGTTATTAGCTTGTAATTTGCCATAATGCGTTTATAATTTGGAATAATTCACTTACAATCTACTTGTAATCCGCTTAATTCAGAGTTTATCCGGAGTAATCCAGCGTAATCCAAGGTATTACAATTGTGATTCTAAGTACATCCATTGTAATCCTGAGAATCTAATTAATTTAACCCTTAAATATAAACTTGCATAATTGTATTCCAAGTGTAATCATAGCGATACAGTGTAATCGGGAATAATTCACTTGTTTTCCGCGAGAATCCACGTGTAATCTGTTATAACCCCCACTAAAGCTGATTTTATCCAGAAAAGCGGACAACGGATTGCAATACGACTTAATTTGTAATTTGGATTACTCCACTTCTAATCTATGTGTAATCTACATGGTTTAGAGTAGTCCAGATAATTCAGTGCAATATTAGATAATCAAATTCTATCCCTGAGTAATCCATATCCTCTAGACATGTACCTCGGACATGTAGCAGGTAGACAACGTTCAAATTCACGCGCGTAAAAAGAGCTGTCACTTCTCTCCAATAAGACGCGGCTCTAACTGGAGAGAGCCCTCATCATTGGCGGAAAGAATGAAACGTCAAATTATGTCTTTTTCTTTGACCAATGGGTGCATTTCAAAATGTAAATCCCAAATTCTCCAGTTTTTCTCCCTCTCTCTCATTGGTGTGGACGGATCTTAAAGTGCAATGATCGTCTCGTGGATTCCGGAGCAAAGCCAAGGCTCATTGAGCTGACTTTCTAGGATTTTTAGACTTTAGAATAGGAATACTTGAAAAAGACTGTAGCTCCAGTTTGTGATTCATGAAATAAAGTGAACCTTTGATAGCAATATTTGTGTTGAAAAAGTGCGATTGCATGTTGCGAATGATGTGTAGAAAGTGACCCGAGTTTTTGACAAAGTGCTGACATTTTCGGGTTCGTTCGATGTACATTGGAGTCGTGCAGTTTGACAGTATCATGCGGAAAATGTAGTTTTGGATTCGAATCGACCTAGACGATCAGAGATTGGAAGTGGGAGGTCGGATGGTAGCTGGAAGTGTGAAAAATATGATTCGCTGAAACGTCAAGCCCGCGGGCGCGTGAGAGCTTCGTCTTGTGCGACTCGCCATATTGGTTCAAAAGTATTGTGTCAGTGAGGTTCCTGAGTGTTCTTGAGACACGGCATTTCTGTGAATGAACGCGCAACAAAAAGGATTGAGAATGGAGGAGACGAAGATCATTTATCATATCGACGACGAGGAGACGCCCTATTTGGTCAAGTTGAACATCGTCCCCGAGAGGGTTACTCTTGCCGATTTCAAATCAAGCCTCAATCGGCCGAACTACAAGTATTTCTTCAAATCGATGGACGATGATTTCGGGTAAGTTTGTCAATTTTTATCAGTGGCTGCTGGATTTTTTATTTATTTCACATTTTCCCCTCGTAAAAAGGCTCGTGGAAGTTCTATTTACGTGTGAAGGATGCTGTGTGTTTTGACAATTACCCCTTCCAGTTTCCACACACTCACCCTTCTTTCCGCCGCAAATCGTCCCGGAATCCGAGGCCCGAGCCTCTATTTAAACCTCTTTCTTTGCTTATCGTTTGTATCGTGACTCTTTCCACGCTTATCTTTCCATTGACCCATCCTGGACACGAATTCAACTTTTCGCAATGCCGTATTTCGACATTTCGGAGAAATCGGTCCTTTGATTCTAACCACTGTTATTTTTTTATAAAACTGTTTAAGCTTTTGGGTATTATTATAGGAGCAGTATATATTGGCAAGTTAATATGGAGTTTATTTAAAAATACTCAGGGTGTCTGCTTACGTAGAAAACCTGGAAAATTTTTTAATTGTCGGGAAATTTGTACCTCGCAGAAGCCGGAAATGTCAAGGAATTTTTTCAAAATTGTGTTTAAACTTTTTTGAAATTATAGTGTGAAATTAGATATCGATGTTGTTTAATTGGTCAA
This sequence comes from Belonocnema kinseyi, assembly GCF_010883055.1. NCBI lineage: Eukaryota > Metazoa > Arthropoda > Insecta > Hymenoptera > Cynipidae > Belonocnema > Belonocnema kinseyi. The sequence goes on along the minus strand of NC_046662.1, from coordinate 64,884,608 downwards.
AGTAGATTTATAGTACTGGATTAAATATTTATTTGAAAATTCAACTATTCTTTTGAAAATTAGTCCTTTTTGGGTGAAAATTAATTAATTTCTTCCCAGAAATATCTTTTGAGTTGAATTCAACTGTTTTTGGTTCATAATAAAAATGTTTTTTTGATTAAAATATGAACTATTACATTTTTTGTTAAGAATTAATCCTTTTTGGTTAAAAATTCAACATTTCCAGTTGAAAATTTAACTATTTTTTTTAGTTGAAAATTAATTTTTTTAGGGAAAATTGAACGAGTTCTGTGAAATATTTCATTATTTTAGTTTAAAAATCTCCTCCTTAGTTGAAAATTGATTTTTAAACTGACAATTTACCTATTCAATTTTTGGTTGAAAATTTATTTGTTTTTTCATTCTTCTTTTGCTGAAAATTAATCTCCTTAGGAGAAAAATTCATTTTTCTGTTAAAAATTCAACTCTCAGTTGAATATTTATCATTTTCGTTCAATATTAATTTTTTTTGTTGAAAACTTAACTATTTTTTGGAAAATTCTTTTGTTTTGTTGAAAATTATTATTTTTTAACTAAAAAGTTAACTGTACATTTTTGGTTGAAAATTTATATTTTTTAGTTGAAAATCCATGTTTTTTATTTAAAATTCGTCTTTTTTACTAGAAAATTAATCTTGATAACAAATTAATCTTTTTGGATGAATATTGAACTATTCCAGTTGAATATTCGTCATGTTAGATTAAACTTTCAACTCTAGTTGAATAAACTTCTGTTTAAAGAGTCATAATTTGATTTAAGAATTTATCTTTTTGGTTGAAAATTCAAATATTAGGTTGGTAGTTAACTCTTTTGTTAAAATTCATTTTTTTGACGAAGATTCATCGTTTTAATTGATTATAATTTCTTTGAAGATTGAACTATTTTATTGAATATTCGTGTATTTTTTAAAATTAATTTTTCTTAAACTAAAAATTCAACTGATCTAGTAGAATAACCTATAATTTTAAATGATAATTGGTCATTTTTTAGTTGCAAATTCATATATTTTGTGGATATTTCGTCAAATTTATCGGAATATTAATCTTCTTGATTTAAAAATTAATCTTAATTAATTCATTTTTTTAAAGTTGAATTTAATTGGGTTTCGCTTAAAATAAAGTGTTTGTTGTTGAAATATTAAATATTACATTTTCCGTTACAAATTCATTTGATTGGTGTTCCGAACGTTCAAATGAACAACATTTTTTAATGGTTGCTTTATAACTACAAACTGCGCTAAAATATTCATCCATTCAGATTGAAAATAATAGATTACAAAATAAACTTGAAATTCATTATTTTAAATTGTAGTTTGGTACAATATTTATAGGAAAAATATAATTGGGAAAAAATATTTATTTCATTTGATCTTCCAGAACTTGAGGTGCATTGAGAATTCATGTTTTTGTTTCATCTCTTTTTTTAACTGAAAATTTAACTATTTCAGTTAAAAATTGAACTATATTGTTGAAAATTCGTTTTTTTTTTAAATTTATTTACAGATTTCTCCCTTTGTTTGAAAATTAATCTTTTCGGTTAAAGATTGAACTATTTTGTTGAAAATTTGTTCATTTTGGATGAAAAATTTTTTTTTTACTTGAAAATTTAACTACTCAAGTTCAAAATTTAAGTATTGTCTTGAAAGTTCGTTCTTTTATTGTTGAAAATTAATTTTTTTAACTGAAAATTTAACTAATCGAATAAAACATTTAGTCATTTTGTTGATTATTTATCTCTTAGAATTTTTTTTTGGTAGAAAATTAATCTCTTTAGTTTAAACTTAATCTTTTTTGATGAAAATTCAAATATTCCAATTAAAGATTTATCTTTTTCAATGATTTTTGAATGATTTTGTTAAAAAATTACTTTTTTGTAGAATATTCATAATTGATTAAGTTTAGTTCGTCTTTTTCTATAGAAAGCTAAACTTCTTGGTTAAAATTGTCTTCTCTTTTGGTTAAAAATGCAATGGTTTGGTTGAAAATAATTCTGTGTTTGTCGAGGCTTCAACTATTTTATTGTAAATTCTTCATTTTTGATTGAACATTCATTATTTTGGTTTGAAATTAATCTCTGGTAAAAAAATAAACTATTTTGTTGAAGGTTCGTCTTTTTGGTACACAAATATTTTCGGTTTGAAAATTGGTCCTTTTTTTGGTTGAAATTTGAACTACTTTTTTAAAAATTCATTTTTTCGGTTTCAGATTCATCATTTTAGTTAAAAATCCATATATTTGGTTTAAAAATGAACTATTTTATTGAAAACATATTTTATGTTGAAAATGCAGCTTATTCGGTTTTGAAAATTCAACTGTTTTTGGTTGAATTTTAATCTTTTTTGTTTGAAAATTCATCTTAGCAGGTGGAAAATTCCTATATTTGATTAAAAGATAAACTATTTTGTTGAGAGTTTAAGTATTTTGTTAAAAAGTGATTTTTTTAATGCGAAAATTCATCTACGTTTTTGACATCAATCCTTTTGGATTACAAATTTATCATTTTGTTTTGTTTTTAAAATTCAACTTTCTTCTTCTCTTATTTGTTTGAAAGTTCACCGATTTTGTTGAAAATTCATATTTTTAGGTTGAAATTCAACAATTTGGTTAAAAATTCAAATATTTTGTTGAATATTTGGTTATATTATTTAAAATCAAAATGTGGTTGAAATTCTGAACGTTTATATGAACGAAATTTTTTATTGATAACTTTGTAAACCAGAAAATGTCCCAAATTTTTTTTTTATTTAATTAAATTGGAAAAAATTTATTTTTGAAACAAAATTATAGTGCATATTTCAAATTGCAGTTGGAACAATATTTATGGGTAAAATAGAAATGGGGAAAAATATTTCGTTCATTTGAACGTTCGGAACTTCATGTACATAAAATTTAATTATTTTGATAAAAAGCCTTTTTTTTGTCGAAAATTAAACTGTCTTGTTAAATTGTTTTGTTTGGCTTAATTAGCAAGGTCGAAAACTTTATTACGCTTTATTCCTGAAAATGCTCCCTTGATTTTAAACAAAATTAATATTTAAAAAACAATCAAAACCTAGTTTTAATGATTCAATTTTTTTAGTGCGTTAATCTTTCTAGAATTAAATTGTCACTCTTTAATACAAATTTAAAAAAGAAAATGTTTTGCTTTATTTTTGAACGACAAGTTCTAATTTTAAACACTATTAAATTGAATATAATATTTTTAATTACTCAATGCAATATTTCTACATCAAAATTGCATATTTAAGATTTTTTTATTTGCTTTCATGAGTCATGCAATTTTTATAAAAAATATGTACACTTTCAGTGAATTATCAAAGTCAATAATTTGGTGCAACTGGTTGCAATATTCGTTGTATTTTATTACACTGTAATGATTTTGGTGTAAAAAACATCGATGAAAATTCAATCATAAATCATTGACACAAAGCTATGCCTTAATAAAAAAAAAATAATTTATAAAAAGTGTAAAACTAGAAAATAATTGTAAACAAATTAAAAATCTCAGCATAGATTGGTACAGCGATATATTATTTTTCCAGAAACTGTAAATTTCGAATGGTATTTCAATTAAATTTACAGTAAGATGCACATTTCCGCCTATGTGCATATACCTGTTTTATAACGGTTATTTTTTAATCCAGTGATATATCGTGACATGCTATCTGAAGTATAGACTATGTAAATTTAAGATTTTTTAGTAAAAATTTGTTTATTGCCCTGGCAATGAATTACCTCTGGGCGCCAAATACTTGGTTTCAAAAGCAGGGAAAAATTCCTTCAAGTAACGAGGTAATGTAAATTAGAAACTGCGAAAACCTGGATTTTGTTCGGGAATTTGTATACGCCTGGACAAAACTGTAAATTTCAGGGAATTTTTTTCAAAATCGGGGAATTTTTTCGAAAGCATGCTTAATTTTGTTAAATTGTAATATAAAATTAAATAACGATTTTTCATATGTCAAAGTCGCTTTATATTACCGGATTTAACTGTTTGGTTGAAAATTACTTTTTTTTGTTGGAAATTTAATTTTTTTACTGAAAATTCTCCATTTAGGTTGAAAATGAATATTTTTGGTTGAAAATTCATAATTTTTGGTTCAATTAAGCTGTTTTTGATTTAATATTGAAACCGCTTAATTGAAAATAAAACTATTTTGTTGAAAGTTCGTTCTTTTTTATTTGCAAATTAATTTTTTGAATGGAAATGTAACTATTTGAGTTGAAAATTCCATTATTTTAGTTTTAAATTCATCTTATTGCTTGAACATTAATTTGTTTAACTAACAATTTAACCAGAGAGAAACTCTTATTTAACAATACAATTTTTGGTTGAAAATTGATTCCTTTTAGCTGAAAATTAATCTTTTTTGTTAAAAAAAATCAACTTGTCCAGTTAAAAATTCATCACTTTATTTGAAAATTCATCAATTTGGCAGCATATTTTACTATTTATGCAAGATTTGTGGATTTGGTTGGTTTAAAATGTAACCATTTCATTTATGGTGGGAAACTTATTTTTTTGAGTTGAAAATTCATCTTTTTGATTTAAAATTTACCTCTTCCAGTTACAGATTCATCATTTTAATTAAAAATTCCTCATTTTGTTGGAAAATATTACTATTTTGTTGATAATTTTTGGATTTAAAATGTAATCATTGTATTTTTGTTTAAAAATTGACCGTTTTATTTGGAAATTCAACTGTTTGGTTAAAATTTTATTTTTGGGAGAAAATTGATCTGCCTTGTTGAAAATTCAACTATTTTGGTTGAATATTTATGATTTTAATTCAAAGTTTATAATTTGTTTTTGAAAATTTTACTAATTTGTAGACGCTTGGTTTATTTTGTTGGTTTAAATTTAATTCTTTTATTTTTGTTCAAAACTTGACCTTTTATCGAGAGAAAATAAATCTTCTTGGTTATAAATTCAACTTTGCTTGTTGAAGATTCATCTTTTTACTTTAAAATTCATCACTTTGGTTGAAAATTGTACTATTTATTAAAGATTTGTTGATTTAGTTGGTTTAAAAATTAACTATTCAATTTTTGGTTGAAAATTTGCTCAATTTTGTTGAAGATTTATGATCTTAATTGAAAATTCATCACTTTCTTTGAAAAATTTTCAAATTTTTGGTTAAAAATTCATCTTTTTTGTCGAAAATTAATCTTCTTGGTTAAAAACTCAAACTTTTGGCTTAAAGTTAAACTGTTCCAGTTTTTTTCATAATTTTAGTTGAAAATTCATCACTTCAAATGAAAAATGAACTATTTTGTTACTCGTTTTTTATTGGTTGAAAATAAAAAAAATTTTTAACTGAAAATTTAACTATTCTATTTTTGGTTTAAAATTCATCTTCTTTTAGTAGAAAATTGATCTATTTCCTCGAAAATTCAACAGTTTGGTTGACATTTTTTTTTCTTTTTTGACTAAAGAGTTTTTCTCACTTGAAAAATTAACTCTTGTTGAAAATTCGTAGTTTTTGCTTGAATTCAACTGTTATTAATTTAAAATCAAAACCTTTTTTAGTTAAAATATCAACATGTAAATTTTTCGTTGAGAATTCATCTTTTTTGGATGAAAATTCAAGTACTTGGTTGAAAGTTAAATTCTTTTAGTGAAAATTTAATTTTTGTTGAAGATTTATCATTTTCATGTTTGGTTAAAAATTACTTTGCTTTTAACTCACAATTTAACTAATCCAGAGATGTATTCCATCATTTTAGTTGAAAATTTATCCTTTCTTGAAAATGAATGATTTTGTTAACATTTCATCTTGTTTGGTCGAAACTTAATATTCTTAGTTGAAAATTCATGTTATTGGTTGCAAATTTGACTATTCCAGTTAAAGATTCATCAGTATAGTTGAAAATTAATATTTATGGGTTTAAACTTAAACTATTCCAGTTAAAGATTCATAATTTTATTTAAAAGGTTTAAAAGGTTACACTTTAACTGAAATTTGAACTATTTTCTTACAACAATTTTTTTATTGGCTGGAAATTAATTTTTTTAACTGAAAATTTAACTATTCTATTTTTTTTTTTAGTTGAAAATTCATCTTGCCATGAATTTGCCATGAAAAAAATGTTCATATGTATACTTTTAATGGATTTTACTATGAGAAAAGTTAAACTCTTCAAACTATTTAATTCTTGAGTTACATTCAACTGATTCCTAAATAGAAAAAAGATACTCTTTGAATATGATTTACTTAAGCTTTGTAAAAAAATAGTTCCTGAAATATTTTACTTTATAACTAGATCTATACACGAGATATAATATATTAAAATTCGTCTTCCTCATTTTTTTTCTAGGGTCGTTAAAGAAGAAATTGTGGATGACGATGCGCACCTTCCTTGTTTCAATGGACGTGTTGTCTCTTGGGTACGTTCATTATTATACTCTAATTGTACTTTCGAATCCGCCACGGTACTTACTGTTAGGAATTTCTTTCGGTTGAGATTCATGCGCAGAAACATCCGGAAGGAAGGAGATAAAAAGCTGCAATCTTTAAAATTTATTCCGCTGAAATTATCATTCGTTTCATGATTTAAATTGTATTCAAACGGATTTTTGTTCTTGGTGGTCTATTTAACGAAAAGTTAAAAAATATATTAATTTTGTTGAAACTCAAAATTTGTTGAAAAAAAATGGCAAAAGTCTCAAATGACTTTTTAGTCACTTTCTTAAGATTAAGCTACCAAGTAACTTTTTTCAATAAATTAACCCATGGTGAACCACTAAAAAATTCAGGTCTATACCCATTTCTGATTTTTTTTATTATATTATTATTATTATATTTTCTGAGATTCCAATACATTTTTAATAGATTTCAATAATTTGAAGGAATTTTAAAGACTTTGAATGATTTTAAGGTATTTTTCAAACCTCCAAGCTATTCCCCTTGATCTTTTTTTCACCTTGAAACCCTGGAAATCTTCTTGAATTTTGTCACGAGAACCTTGAATTTTTCTTTGTTTTTAAAACGATTATTTCATTAAAATGTAAAAAGTAATTTAAATCTTTTAGTCGGTTATGAAAGAAACACCTCGTTTAGAAGAAAGTTTGCTAATTAAAAGTTTTTTACTTATCAAGATATAATTGATCTTTTGTTCATTGCAGAATAAATAAAGAGATGTCAGGGCACTTTTTATAGACTGTACTCATTATTTTATAGATTGCAATGGACGTTGTGAATAATTCTGTAAGTTTTTGATTTCTTCTACGCTAATACAGAATGTTAAAGTATACATTTTATGTCATATTTAACTTACAATAATTCTAAAGATTTAAAAAATGTTTTAAACTATTTCAAAGCTATTATAATATTTAAAAGGATTTTGAAAAATTCAAAAAGAGTTCACGAATTTCAAAGACTTAAAAAGGATTTCAAGGATTTAAAATAGGCGTGTAGACAAGATTTAGAAATTTTCGAAAGTTTTCAAGGATTTTTAATATTTTAAAAATTCATAAGGATTTTAAAGGATTTCATAAATTTCAAAAAGTGTACATTATACCAGATTGCAAAGATTTAAAATAATTTCAAAAGGTTTCAATAAATTTGAGAAGGTTTCGAAAGATTTCAAAGATTTAAAACGAACAGAAAAAATGTCACGAACGAGGATTAAAGAAAGATTTCGCAAATATTTCATGAGGATTTCAAAATATTTCGAAACATTTCATAAAGATTTCGAAAATTTCATTAAAACAAAAAAAAATTAATCGATGCAAAATATTTTACAAAGACTTCAAAGATTTCATACAAATTTCAAAAGAATGCAAGAATTTCAAAACATTTCAAAGATTTTAAACGATTTCAAGTTTTTTCAGAAGATTTCACAAGTATATCAACGATTTCATCAAAATTTCGTAGAGATTTCAACACATTTCAAAGATTGAAAATAATCTCCAAATTTTTAGAATATTTAAAATGATTTCACAAAGATTTAAAAGAATCCATAAGTATTTGAAAAGATTTCAAGAATTTTAAAGATTTCAAAAAGGGTACATTACTCAAATACAAAACCTTTCAAAGATTTTAAACTAGTTTACGTTTTTTCAGAAAATATCAAAAGATCTCAGAATTATTTTAAATATTACAGTGATTTCAAATAAATAAAAAAGATGTACGAAAGATTTCAGAAAATTTCCAAAGATTTCACAAAGATTTCAAATAAATACAAAAAATGTAGGAAATATTTTACAAGTATTTCGAAGTTTTTATAAGGGTTTCAAACGATTTCAAGAATTAAAACAATTGTAATGCTTTCAAAGGTTTCAGAACATTTCAAAGGTTTGAAACAATTTCATAAGGTTTCAATAAATTTGAGACTTCAAAATATTTGAATGATTTCCAACGAACACAAAACTTTTTACAAATATTCCAAAGGTTTCTAAATATTTCAAAAAATTTCATAAAGATTTAAAAGAATACAGGGATTTTACAAAAATTGTAAAAATGTTCGTAAAGATTTCACAAAGATTTAAATTACTTTAAAAGATTTTCACGAATTCACAAAGATTTCAACAGTTTCACCAAGATAAAAAAAATTTCAAGGATTTCAAGTATTTGAGGCAAATTAAAAAATATTACTAAAGATTTCACAAAGATGACTTATGTTTGAAAAATTAAGAATTTGTTTATTTATGAATCTTCTTTATTTAGAAATTATTGGCGAATAAAAAAATGAAATTGTTAATCTTTTACATGTATAACAAACGCTTATTTGATTATTTGATATAAAAAAAGGAGACCTGGAAAAACTTGATTTCTTGACATGGAAAAATTGGAAAAGTCCTTGAATTATGTTCCTAGGAATTGCTGGATATCCTGGGGCGTTTTGCAACATTGCACGACATTTTCGATAGTTTGAAACAGTTTCAAGAAATTATCAAGGATTCGAATTATTTCAAAGGATTAAAAAAAAATTGTAATCGGGTTTTAAAGAATTTACTAGAATTTTAGAAGATATGGAACGATTTTATAGGGTCTATAAGGTTTTAGGATATTTTAAAAGATTACAAGATATTTTATGAGATTTGCGAGGATTTGAATGATTTTAAAAGCTCTCAAGGTATTTTAATAAATTTTGCAGGTTTTAAGGAAATATCAGATTTCATGAAATTTTGATTTTTCAAAAATATTAAAGTATTTTAAGGTATCTCCAAAGACTTTAAAGAATTAAAAAGTCTTTATGATATTTTTTAAAATACCAAGAAATTTGCAATTGATTTCAATATTTTAAACGAATTTCATACATTTCAAAGATTTCAGGGTATTTTGGAAACAAAATTTTAGGCTATTTTTTAAAATTCTAAGGAATTTTGAAGGGCTTCACAAAGTTTTAAGGGATTTTAAAGGATTTTAAATATTTTAGGGTATTTTAAAAAACTCTCCAAGGCGTTTTTAATTTATTTCAGTAATTTAATTGAATTTCAAATGATTTAAAATATTTGAGGATAGTTCCAAAGATACCAATGGATTTTCAATATCTAAAAGGCTTTGAAAATTTATAGAAAATTTAAAAAGATTTTAAAGAATCTGTAATTTATTTTAATACTTTGAAGGGATTTTTTAAAAACAATTTTACAGGATTTCATAAAAATCAAATTTCATAGAATTTAATTTACTCTCGATTTGATAATATTTTAATGGATTTCGAAAAATGTATTCACAATAAATGAGGTATCTCTTATGGTTTCATTGGTTTGAAGAGATTTTAACAATTTTTGTTTTGGATTTATTTGCATTTATTTGAGGTACAATTCTACTTAATTCAATCGATTTTTTTAAAAATTCGTCTTGAAGTCTAAAACACACCTGGAATTTTTCTGAATATTGCCAAATTCTTCTCATTTTCCTTAAAATTTCTCTAAATTCAAACTAATCTTGCAGAAATTAATGCAAGGGTTTCAAAGATTTGCAGAGTTTTTCAAATATTGTTTGCAATTCATTTGAAATTCAACCTGAATTCATATTAATGTATCCTTAATTCTTTATAATTCTCCTACATTCTTTTAATCGACTTGTATTCCAATAAATTCACTCTAATTTTGCTGAAATAAATATTAGGTTTCAAAGATCCCGAATTTTTAAAAATTGAACCTTGAAATTTGAGGGATTTCATAAAATTATTTAGAATTTCCTTAATTTTTTTTTTTGTAAAAGTCAACTAGAATTTTCACGAGCATCATCGAATTCTTCTAATTTGTCTTAAATTCCTTTAAATTTACTCTAATTTCACTGACGTCATTGTAGGATTTCAAAGATTTGAAGCGATTTAAAAATATTTTTTTTAATTGCCTCGATTTTTTGTTTAGTTAACGCTGAATATTTATGAATTTCTCCCGCTATTCTGAAATTCCTCTGAATTCACTCCAGTTTTACTGAAAGAATTGATTCTTTGAATATAAAAATATTCAATCATTTAAATTCTTCTGAATTTAACTTGAATTATTATGAAGTAATATGTATCGAATTCTTTTGAACTCTTTTAAATTCAAATATTGTTTTATTCCATTTATAAAAGATTCTTTATTAAAAATTTTACACGGTTCGATTTTTTGTTTTCTAATATTAATATTTAATATTAAATGAAATAATAATATAATAAATAAATTTAATGTTAAATTAATTTATAATAATATTTTCTAATATTAATGATCAGGGAAGATGAAAAATTAGTCAGGGGAAAATTAGCTGATTTTGAAAATGAGTTCTTGTGGCTACCTTGATAATAAAGTAAATGTTTCTTCAGGTAATTATTTGATATAAACTTATTTTGACTAATAAAAATTTTACAGTTGGTATCTGCTGAAGGAAGTAATGTATCAGACGGTGCTTCCCAGTGCACAGACTCAGTAGCACATGGCGAACCAAAACATGATCGTGTTGATCATGTTGCCCCGGGTCTCACAACCCGAGGTCCTCTGCCTCTTTCACACGACGATACGCTCACAGAAACAGAGAGTATTATAAGTAGTCGACAAGGGCATCATTTACACAAAACCTCTAGACACCATGCAGATAAATACGAAAAATATAACAAATATAATGGTAAGTGATACTATCAGTAAAGTACTTTACAATCTAAAGATTAAAGTGATTTAAAAATCACTGAAATCACAGTAGATCTCCCTTTCCCCTTAGCTTAAAAAAATCTCCTAAAATATCTATAATTGAGAAATTTAAATTTAAAAAATGGCAATTTAAAAATGCAGAAATTCACAGGCAAAAATGCTCTAGGAAATAAGGATATTTCTCACGAAAATAGGAGAATAAATTCTTTTAAATAAAATTAATTTCAATATAATATCAAATCTAATTTGCAACGATTAAATGTTGAATAGTAAAACAAAAAGATTAATTTTCAACCAAAAAGATGAATTTTCAACTAAAATGATAAATTATTAATCAAACAATCTCATTTTTAACAAGCGAGTTCTTTATTTAACCAGGTGATTCAATCTTTAACCAAAAAGATGAATTCTCAACGAAAATTGTAATATAGTTAATATTTTAACTAAATAGCGATTTTAATTTTAAATAGCAAACAGTTAAATTTATCCAAAAAATAGAACTTTTTAAAAAAATTGTTGATTTTTCAATCAAATAGTAGACTTATCTCCCATAATAGTTGAATTTTTAACAAAATAGTTATGTTTACCCTTTAATTAAATAATGGAATTTTTAATCAAAAAATATAACTTGTCAACGAAAAATGTGATAGTTGATATTTTATCGAAAAAATATTAAAAATCTAAATAAATAACAGTTGAATTCATCTAAAAAGGATGATAATTAAACAAAACAGTTGATTTTTCAACGAAATTGTTGAATTTTCAATGAATAAAAAATTAACGCAATTTCTACATTACAGTTTGATTTTCAACCAAAGAGAAGAATTTTCAATGAAAATTATAAATCTTTAAAACAAAGCCTTTTTGAGAATGTAGTTTACTAATGAACCAAGTGGTGGATTTTTTAACCGAAAAAAAAACGAATTCTAAAAAGAAAATGTAAAATTAATATTTTCACTAAAAAAATTTTAATTTTAAAATAAAAACAATTTAATCAATCCAAAAATATGAATTTGTAATAAAATGTTGATTTTTGAACCAAATTATTACATTTTTCAACCAAAAAGGTGAATTTTCAATAAAGTAGTCACATTTTCAATTAAAGAAATAAATTTTCAACTACAATGAAGAATCATCAACCAAATAATTGCTTTTAAAAAAAAAAAGACAAAATTCGACCAAAAAGGATAATCATTTGACAAAATTGTTGATTCTTGAAAAAATATTTTAATTACTAATTAAAAACAGTTGTATTTTGAACCTTAAAATTATGAATTGTTAAGAACAAAAATTTTCTTTGAACCAAGTAGTTGAATTTTCATCCCAAAAAAGATGAATTTTCAACAAAATCGTTATCTTTTTTACTAAAGTGATAAAAAAAACAAACAAATTTTCAACCGAATAGTTGATTTTTCAATCAAAAAAGATTTTTCTCTCAAAAAAGAAAACAATTTCAACCAAATTGTTTAATTTTCAAGCCAAATCACGACTTTTCTACAAAAATTTGACTTTTCAATCGAAAAATATAATTTTTCAACAAAATAGTTCCATTTTAAATTATAGGGACGAATTTTCAACTACATTGATGAATTAAAAAAAAAATGTTTTAAACAAAAAGAAGACTAGATTCTATCAAAAAGAATGAATTTTTAACAAATGTTTTTAAACAAGATAATTAAATTTACAGCCATATAAGATCAGAGTGAGTGAATCTAAATGATTATTTTTAATACCAAATAATTATTTTTATTTAGCTAACCAGGGTGTCTACTCATCTGGAAAACCTGGAATTGTCAGGGAAATTTTATATGTCTGAAAATGCCAGGGGGGTTTTTTTAAAGTCAAGGAATTTTTTCGGAGTGTCCTCACATTTTTTCTTTTAATTACAAAATATATCTTTTTTAATTAAAAATTCAACTATTCGGTAGAAAAGTCACAATTTCGCTATTTATTTTTTGGTTGAAAAATTATATTTTTTATTGGAAAATTCTTGAATTTTGTCGTCATTTTTGGTCGAAAATTTATCCTCTTGGTGCAAAATTAATTTTCTGGTTGAAGTTTCAACTGTTCTAGTCCAACATTCATTCTTTTAATTGAAAATTCATCTTTTTGGTTGAAAATTAAAATACGTAGTTGAAAGTTAAACTCGTTTGTCGAAAATCCATTTGTTTATTGGAGATTCATAATTTTAGTTGAAAAATCATGACTGAATAAAAATGTATGCATTTTTTTAAAAATTGTTTTTTGTTTTTGTTGTAAATTATTATTTTTTTAACTGAAAATCTTAGTATTCCATTTTTGTTACAAAATGTAACCTTTTTAGTAAAAAACGTATTTTTTTAGATGGAAAGTCAACTATTTACGTGAAATTCGTTTTTTCTGCTAGAAAATTATTTGTTTAACTGAAAATTTAACTAATTCAGTTGAATATTTTATCAGTTTAGTTTAAAATTCATCTGTTTGACCGAAAATTAATATTTTAATTCAAAAGTCAACTATTCAATTTTTAGTTAAAAATATATCTTTTATATTTGAAAATTCTTCTTTTTGTTAAAAAATTTGGCGAAACTCACTTTTGTGGTTGAAAATTCCACTATTCTGTATTTGAAAATTCATCATTTTGTTTAAAAATTAAATTGCTTGGTTTTAAATTTTAGTTGAAAATTCATATTTTTGGTTTAAAATTAATAGAATGGGTTGAAACTTAAACTCTTATTTAAGTTAATTTTTTTGCTTGGAAATTCACTATTTTAATTACAAATTTATCTATTTGGTTGGAAATTTAACAATTTTGCTTAAAATTCGTTTTTTGATGTTGGAAATTAATGTCTTTAACTGAAAATTTAACTAATTAAGTCGAATATTCTATTATTTTAGTTAAAAAATCATCAGTAATTACGTATTTAAGAAATTCATTGTTGTTGAAATTTGATATTATTTAGTTGAAAATTCACCCTTTTTGACTGAAAATTAAATTATTCCAATTAAATATTTATAATTTTAGTTGAAAATTTATCTTTTTAGTTGAAATTTTTTTGGTAGAAAATTAATTTTTTAACTGAAGAGTTAGATAATCTAGTTGAATATTTCATAATTTTAGTTGAAAATTCATCTCTTAGGCTGAAAGTTAATCATTATTTTGTGTAATTCGTTTCCTTTTTCGTTAAAATTCAATTATTCCAGTAGAAAATTCATCATTTTAGTTTAAAATTCATCATTTTTATTGAAAATTTTTTGTTTCTTTTTTGTTGTTGAAAATTAACTTTTTTTTAGAAAAGGAATGGGGGTAATGGACAACATATATGTTCTGAACTATCTAGTAAATAAGAGAATTAAAAGGGAAAAAGGGGCAATGATAGCAATGTTCGTG
>NC_046662.1:64863312-64870017 GCF_010883055.1 Belonocnema kinseyi | reverse complement strand
AAAGGATAAGATTGTAAAAAATATATAGATTTAAACGGAAAGATTGTAAGGAATGGAAGTCATGTAAACCCTTAGGGGACACATTATGAATAAAGAAGAACTCATGTACTTAAATATATGAATTAAATTTCTAGAAATTGGTAACATTAAGAAATGACTTATAGTTTAGTAAAATTACTGTCACGTATGAAAAAGTACTCACTGTAAAAAAAGATTTGTGTAAAATTACAAAGTTTCGGGAAATTACATATTGTATCATTGTAAATATCACACACTTCACTGTGTGATTTTATAAAAGTATGTGAAATAACATTCTCTAGCGATGTAAATAAAAGGACCCTCGAACAGCAGTGTAATATTACACACTCGATAAAAATAAAATTACACATTCCCTCGTATTAACTTTACATTCAGAAGGGGAAATTCAGTCGCAGTGTGTAAAAATACCATGCGTCGGTAAAATCACTTTCTTGTGATTGAAAATTACATCGAGATTTTTAATTTTACCAAAGAGGAAATTGACAGCTATGTTCAACTTTTTTGACAGCTTTTACACAAAAATAGACTGAATTCGAGCTATTCCTATTTTGCCTTTTACATTTTCTGCTATTGGAACGGAAAAAATTGCGGTTATACAAAACGTATATTTAATATTTTTGTTACGGAATATTTAAACATAAAAAAAATACCCATAGTATCTGATGTGTTTTAGGTAAGCGGTAACGTGTCCGACTTGTGTTTCTTCAATCTCCATAAAAATCTACGAAGTTTGAGCTTCGAGTGTTCTAAACCTGTCGCCCTGATAAATTTTATTTTATTCTTTTACATAATAAATTTTACATTTTCGCGTGTAGAAGTATCGACGGAATTGGAATATCACAACAGATTCGTAAAGTTACTCCGATACACGAGGGTCCTTTTATTTACATCCACCAGAGGTGTAAAATTCAATAGATTTTTTTTACAGTGCTTATTTAACCCTCAAAGTGCATACATGGTAAAAATCACGGTAAAGTGCATCGTGGGTGTTAAACACCCCAGCGTATTTAATCATGTATTGTTTAACCCCTATTGAATGTTTTGTCACAATAAAATTATCCCATATAGTTTAAGGTATCTTTTATAAGGTAGAGTTGATTTTATATCCACTTATTTTAAGTTTGTTAAAACAATTATTGAAAAAAAGTGAAAAATGTTTTTTTTTTCACTTAAAAATTCATAACTCGCGAAATTTTAATTATTTTAACCCGAAAATTTATGACTATACTTTTGAAATCGTGTACTTTTATAAAAAAAAATATTGCAACATGGGTGCTTTCAAAAAAGATATTTGTTTGCACTGTTGAAACGTCAATTTTATGATAAAATAATGAATCCGATTTTTTGCTTTTAAATCGATTTATTATTAGAAAAATTGAGGAACTTTGACATTTAATACCTTAAAAATATAATGAATTGAAAAAAGAGACATATATAACTGTTTTTTACCAATTATATTTTATTCAACACATCCACAGTCTGCTCTCGCATGACGCGCTGCTCTAAGTTATAAGCCATCTACAAAGAAAAAAAGTATGAAATAATCGAAAAAAATAATTATTTCACTTCACATGATATACTTACTTTCGAAAGTAAACAAAAATCAATAAAATTTCAATAACAAAATTTTCTCCGAAACTACTTTTAGTGTCTCCAACTAAAGCTAGATGGCGACATTTACTCCATTTTTTCGAATTAAGTATGGTTTATAAGAGTTTGAAAATTTCTTGGGGTCTCAGACACCCACAATGCACTTTAAGGGTTAATTATGCATGCAGAGGTGGACAACAGTTTTCGCACTCCTTTTTTTATGACTGATTAAGATCTCTTAATTTTTAATGCGCTAGAGCAAACAAAATTTCTCTTTAAAGGGTTGATTTCTCTCGAAATTATGTATAAAATGAGCCTGGAGTAAAGCCAATTTATCTATTTTTAAGTAGATATTGCAAAAATAGTGCAAATTTCAATATTTTCTTAAATTTTCAATAACTTCCGAAATAATCAACTTTTTAAAATTGTTATTGGGCTCCTTTTGAAGCTATTTTTGCACCGTATTACAACCGTTTATGAGTACAAATAGCAAAAATTTGCTTATCGAATTGCAAGAACTTTAAGTTGAAACAAAAAAGTTGGAAAAATTGGAATATTCTTTTTGGCAATAAAAATATTTTTGTAGAATATTTGAAACATATAATCATAAAGTTGCTATGAAATTTCCTCACAATATATATTTACTTAATTTTTATTCTGATTTTCCTACCGATTAGATATTTTCAAATTCTCCAACTTTTTTGGTACAATTTCAAGTTCTTCCAATATGATAAGAAAATGTTTATGATTTATAGTCATAAGCTGCTATGATACGGTGAAAAAATAGCTTCAAAAGGAACCCAACAACATAAAAAAAAGTTGATTATTTCGGAAGTTATTGAATATTTAAGAAAATATTTAAATTCACATTATTTTTGCATTATCTACTTAAAAATAGACAAATTTGCTTCATTTAGGGCTCATTTTATCCAGAATTTCGAAAGAAATTTAAATATTCATGAAAACTGAAGAAAACATTATTAATAATAAATTCGCGAAACTGTATGCATAGAAAATTTTGAGATACCTGGAAGAATCCTGAAATAGTCAGGGCATTTTTTTCCAATATATGAGTAGAAACATTGTTATTTTTTTTCAGGACTTCGCATAAATGGTCATTCCAAGCATCGTTCGGGTCACGGTTACGAAAGCGCTTCGATCCTTAGCTCTGACTTGGAAACATCAACTTTTTTGGAATCAGATGATGACGCAAGTAGTCGTATCACATCGACAACAGGAGGAAGACACACTAATATGAGTAGTACAATCGACCGAGCAACTTTAGGTAAATTTACCATTTTTGTCTCAACTTGTAATATTAAATTAGAGACCGATTTTGTTGTTGTTATTGTCGTGGAGAATTTGCATATGTAATTTTTGATTGATTAGATCGACGCAGACCTCAAAGACGACGTCGTCACAGACTCCCACCTATGTCGAGAGCATCCTCAATCAGCAGTATTACAGACAGCACAATGTCTTTGAATATTATAACAGTTTCCCTGAACATGGACACAGTTAATTTCCTCGGGATCAGTATCGTTGGTCAGAGCAATAAAGGCGGAGACGGCGGCATCTATGTCGGCTCAATAATGAAAGGGTATGCCATTTTCTTAAAGGAAAAATTTAATTTTAGGCTTTGCTTATTCAGGGTGTCCAGCGACCTTGAAAACCTGGAATTCTCCTTGAATTTGTTTTTATATTGAAAACCTGGATTTCTCCTTGATTTTTTTTTTTTTATTGAAAACCCGGAAATCTCCTTGAAATTTTTCACGAGGATCTTGAATTAATTTTTGTTTTCTTTTAAAACAGTTATTTCATTGAAATGCGAAAAGTAATTTAAATCTTTTAGTCCATTGGGAAATAAACACCTCGTTTAAAAGAAATCTGACTACTTAAAAGTTTTTTTTTCAAAATAATTCAAAGATTTAAAAATATTGAAAATGATTGTGAACATTTTACAAAGATTTCACAGATTTAAAAAAAGGCGTGTACACTAGATTTCAAGTATTTCATAACAATTTTACAAAGGTCTTAATACTTTCACAAGATTTAAAGGATTTCAAAAGGTATCAAAATCTTTGAAAAGATTTAGGAAAAAATTTACAATTATTTCAGAAGATTTCAAAAAACTTTCCCAAAGATTTCGAATATTTCATGAAGGTTTTACCAAGATTTCGAAAATTTCCAAAGATTTCAAATTTTGTTTAAAGATTTCAAAGATTTAAAACATTTCTTTGATTTTGAAAGATTTGATACAGAATAAAAATATTTGAATGATTTCAATTGCATGTAAAATATTTCAGAAAGATTTCACAAATATTTCAAGTATTTCACCAAATTTTCATAAATATTTCAAAAGAAGACAATAATGCCAAAGATTTTAGAAAATTTCGAAGATTTTGAACGATTTCAAAAAGTTTCAAATCATTTTAGAATATTTTAAAATATTGCACTTATATTTTAAATAATTCGATGATTTCAACGAATAAAAATGATTCCAAAAACAAAGATTTAGGAAAAATTGCACTAACGTTTTAAATAATTCAACGATTTCAACGAATAAAAAAGATTTCAAAAACAAAACTTGAGGAACAATTTTACAATTATTTCAAATGTTTTGACAAAAATGTCCCAAAGAGTTCGAAAATTTTTCATAAAGATTGCGAGGATTTCAAAGATTTGAAAATGCGTGTACACCAGGTTTCAAAAATTTCACGAACATTTCAAAAGATTTGACACGGAATAAAAATATTTGAATGATTTCAAATGATTACGAAAGATTTCAAAGATTTCAGCAAATTTTCATAAAGATTTCTTAAGAACACAAGAATTCGAAAGATTTCAACGTATTTAAAAGATTTGAAACGATTTCAAAAAGTTTCAAAACATTTTAGATACTTTGAAATTATTTCACTAAGATTTCAAATAATTCAATGATTTCAACGAATAAAAGATTTCACAAAGAAAGATTTAGGAAAATTTTCACAAATATTTCATAAGATTTGAAAGATTTCTCCAAAATTTCCCAAGGATTCTGAACATTTCTTAAAGATTGAAAGGATTTCAAAGATTTTGAAAAAGGCGTGTACATCAAATAAAAAAAATTTCACAAAGATTTCGAACTTTTCCAAAGATTTTAAAACTTTCAAACCATTAAAAAGATTTGAATTTATTTTTATTGTAGTAAGCTACATTTCTAAGATTTTGAAAGATTTTACACAAAAAAATATTTGAATGATTTCAATTAAAAGCAAAATATTTCAGAAAGTTTTCACATATATTTTAAAGATTTCAGAAGAATACAAGAATTTCCAAGATTTAAAAACATTAAAAATATTTCAAACGATTTCAAAATTTTTTAGAAGATTTGAAAATATTTCACAAACAAAGATTTAAGAACAATTTCAAAAATATTTCATAAGATTTGACAAAATTTGGAAAGATTTAACCAAAGTTTCCCAAGGATTTTGAATATTTCATAAAGATTGCAAGGATTTCAAAGATTTGAAAAAGGCGTGTACACCAGATTTCAAAGATTTTACCGAGATTTTGAAAACTTCCACAGATTTTTAAACTTTTAAAAATTTCAAATATTTAAAAGATTTTAAAAAGTTTATAGTAAACTAGATTTCTTTGATTTTGAAAGATTTGACACAGAATAAAAATTTTCGAATTATTTCAATTGATTGCAAAATATTTCAGAAAGATTTCACAAATATTTTTAATATTTCGCCAAATTTTCATGACTATTTAAAAAGAAGACAAGAATTCCAAAGCTTTCAAAGATTTTAAAACAGTTTGAAGATTTTAAAAGATTTCAAAAAGTCTCAAAACATTTTAGAAGATTTGAAAAGATTGCACTTATATTTCAAATAATTCGATGACTTCAAAAGATTTGAAAGATTTCTCCAAAATTTCCCAAGGATTTTGAACATTTCATAAAGATTTAAAGGATTTCAAAGATTTTAAAATGGCGTGTACACAAGATTTCAAAGATTTCTAATAATTCCAAAGATTTTAAAACTTTCAAACGATTAAAAATATTCACTTAAAAGCAAAATATTTCAGAAAGTTTTCACATATATTTCAAAGATCTCAAAAGAATACAATAATTCCAAAGATTTCAAAAAGATACCAAATTTCAAAGATTTAAAAACATTTTAAATATTTAAAACTATTTCAAAACATTTTGGAAGATTTGAAAATATTTCAATAAGCTTTTAAATAATCGAAAGATTTCAACGAATAAAAAAGATTTCACAAACAAAGATTTACGAACAATTTCACAAATATTTTAAAAGATTTGACAAAATTTTGAAAGATTTCACCAAATTTACCAAGGATTTTTAGCATTTCATAAAAATTTTAAGGATTTCAAAGACTTGAAAAGGGCGTGTACAACCGATTTCAAAGATTTTAAAAAAGGCATAGTGAATCAGATTTCTAAAATTTCAAAAGATTTTATACAGAATAAAAATATTTTAATGATTTCTAATGAATACAAAAGATTTCAGAAATTTTTCATAGAAATTTCATAAATCTTTCATAACAATTTACACCAGATATTTCAAGATTTAAAAAAATTCAAAGATTTTAAACGATTTGAAATATTGTGAAAATTTCAAATGACCAGGAAAGATTTCACAAATTTATTTTAAGTAATTTTAAGTACCTCAAAAGATTTCAGTGAATTCACAAAGATTTTAAAAGAGTTTCAAGGATTTCAAAGACGACATATGTGCGTAAACAATAAAAAATTCATTTATTTTTGTGCTTTTTTTAAAAATTGTTGACCAACAAAACATTATTTGATGTAAAAAATGAGACCTGGATAAACTTGACTTCTTAACCTGGTAAACCTTGAAAAGACCTTGAATTTTGTTTCTAAGAATCGCTGGAAACCCTGTCAAGGTTCGGACTCACAACACTATTGATACTATTTAAAGTTTATTTTGAGCGAGGGCACTATTTTGCTACTATTTTCATTTTAAATAATATTAAAGACACTATTTTCTCAAAATTCCCGCTGATTGGCTAAAATAATATGTTAGATGATCTAGGGGGGGGGGGGGG
>NC_046662.1:64836246-64863286 GCF_010883055.1 Belonocnema kinseyi | reverse complement strand
ACATTTTAATGTTTCTTATGAATTAACAAAGTAGCTTAACTTTCAATCAAGTGGGTGAATTATCAACGAAAAAATATTAATTTTGAACGAAAAATTTAATATTTGATAATTTCATCAAAAAAAAGGTTCTTTTTTTAAATAAAAATAGTTGAATCCTTAGCCAAGACAGATTCACTTTCGAAAAAACAGTTGCATTTTGAACTAAAAAGATCAACTTTATAAAAAACAGTTTTGAATTTCCAAAAAATAGTTACGTTTCCAACCAAAAAGATGAATTTTCAACGAAAAATGTAATATTTGATATTTCAACATAAAAGGATTTTCAGTAAAAATAAAAAACAGTTGAATTTTCAATCCGACAATATGAATTTTCAAACGATTAGTTAAGTTTTCCACAAAATAGTTAAAATTTCAGTTAAAAAATGAATTTATAACAACAAATAAAAAATAATTTCCAACTACAATTATGAATCATCAACCAAAGAAATGAAATTTTAAGAAAGTAATTCAAATTTCAAACAATTAGATGGATTTTCAACCTAAAAAGATTAATTTTCAACGAAAAATGTGAAAGTTGATGTTTTAACCATAAAATTGTTATTTAAAATACAAGGGAGTTTAATTTAACCATCAAGAAAAAATTTTCAAGCCAGAAAGATGAATTTTCTACAAAATAGTTCAATTATTAGTGCGAAAAAAGAATTATTAACAAAAAAAGGTTATATTCGACAAGATAGGTGAGTTTGCAGTTAAAGAAATAAAATTTTCTACCTAAAAAGATGCATTTCAAACGAACAATGTATGAGTTGATATTAAAAAAAAAGAATTAAAAATAAAAAACAGATTTAACCAACAAAAGGAATTTTCAAGCAAAAAAAAACGAATTTTCTACGAAACAGTTTAATTTTCAACAAAAAAGTTCATTTTCATTCAATCACTTGAATTTTTATAAAAATAGTTAAATTTTCAGTTAAAAAGTTAATTTTTAGCAAACAGAAAGAAAACAATTATCAACAAAAATTATGAATCTTCAATCAGAAAAATACAGTTTGAAAAAGTAGTTGTTCCAATCAATGTGTTGAATTTTAATATAAAAATATGATTTTTCAGCAAAACAGGTAATAGTTGATATTTTAACCATAAAGTATTTGAATTAAAAATAAGAAACACTTGGATCTTAGAAACGAAAACAAATTTTAAACAAAATACTTTAATCCTTTATGAAAACAGATTAATTTTCAAACAACCAATTGCAGTTCGGAAGAACAAAAATATTTTCTACCAAAAAAGACAAATTTTCAAAAAAAGACATAAATTTTCAAGCGAATAGTAAAATTGTCTACTAAATAGTTGAGTTATTGAGCCAAAAATACTAATTTTCTACAAAGCAGGTGAATTTTCAATCGGGACAGATACTTTTCCAACAAAAACTTAAATTTTTATATAAATAAAAGGTGAACTTTCTAAATAAGGAGAAGAATTTTTAAACCAAAGAGACCCATTTTCAAGAAAACAGTTGAATCGCCAAATTGTTAACAAAATAATTTAGTTTTGTATCAAATAATAGAGTTGTTAACCAAAAAATTGCATTTTTTAATTCGCATTTAAGTGTAAAAACGAGAAAAAGAGAGGAATATGGAAAAAACTGTTAAGCCTGCGATTAATAAATAGGAATTTTAATAATTTTTATAAACTAAAAAATAACATTTGACTAAACTATTTTTATCTCTGATCTGAAGTGAGTCCAAGGCCTGTCTTTGATCTAATTATTTAATAAAATAGGTCTAGTGTGATAGTTTATCTCTGTAATAAAACCAATTTGGTACAGAGAACAACAATAAATATTTACTCTTTTAATAATTTAATCCAATAATACTTGATATTTTTGTTTTGATTTACAGTGGAGCCGTTGCCTTGGATGGCCGAATAGAACCTGGCGATATGATCCTTCAAGTAAATGATATAAATTTCGAAAACATGTCCAACGATGAGGCTGTTAGGGTGCTGAGAGAAGTGGTCCAAAAACCAGGGTTCGATATTTTATTTAAATGTTTCTCACACTAGAAAGTATAAAGTATTTGTGCCTTCTAAAAGGGATTTTTAGATTGCGATTAAAAGATGTTTTAAATTAAATTTACAGGGTGTTCAGCGACCTTGAAAACCTTGAGAACCTGGAATGTCTCACGAGAACCTTGAATTTCAATTCTTGTTAAAGATTTTAAAATATTTCAAAGCTTTTATAATATTTAAAAGGATTTTCAACATTTCACAAAAATTTCACGGATTTCATAGACTTCAAATGGTTTCAATAATTTGAAAAAGACGTATAGACAAGATTTCAAAGATATCATAAAGATTTCGAGTTCACAAAGATTTTGAAACTTACAAAAGATTTTGAGGATTTTAAATATTTTAAAACGGGTTCAGTAGACCAGATGTTAAAGGTTTCAAAATATTTAAACGAATTCATAAGGATTTCAGAAGATTTAAAGAATTTGAAAGATTTCAAAAAGGGGTATATTATACTAGATTTCAAAGATTTTAAACAATTTCAAAAGGTTTCAATAAATTTTGTGTTTTCAAAAGATTTCATAAAAATTTCTTATAGATTTCAATTTCAAAGGTGTAAAAAAGGTTGCAAAACACCAGATTTTAAAGATTTCAAAAAATTTCCAAAGATTTAGCAAAGATGTCGGAGATTTTACAAAGGTTTCTAATATTTCACAAATTTTTCAAAACATTTCACAAAGATTTCAAAGATTTTACCAAAAGTTACAAAGATCTCAAAAAATTTTAGGAAGTTTTCGAATATTTTAATGATTTCAAGTGAATACAAAATATTTCACAAATTTTTAAAAGATTCCATACAAATTTCATAAATATTTCAAACTCTAAAGTTTCAAAAAGGGTTACAGTACAACAAATTTCAAAGATTGCAAAACATTTCCAAGATTTTAAAAAGGGCGGTAAATCAGATTTCTAAGATTTCAGAAAATTTTCAAAGATTCTCAATGATATATTTCAAAGATTTCATCAAAATTTCATAGAGATGTCAAAAGAATTTCGAAGATTTAAAAAAGAGTGCAACAGATTTCAAAGATTTCAAAAAATTTCAAATATTTTTAATAATTTAAAAAGGTTTCAAGAAATTTGAGAAGATTTCAAAAGATTTCAATGATTTCAAAACCAAAGTTAAAAGAAAAAAGATTAAAGACAGATTTCATAAAGATTACAAAAATTTCACAAAGACTTTAAAGGATTTCACATTTCAAGATTTTAAATATTTAAAAAGATTTCAAAGAATTCACAAAGATTTCAAAAGATAAAAAAATTTCACAAAGTTTTCACTAATTTCAAGGATTTCAAAGACTTTACAGATATTTTTAAATATTCCCAAAGATTTCAAAAAGACGACTTATATTCTCAAAAAAGAGGATTTATTTATGATTGTGATTTCTTTAGAAATTATAACAAACAGTTATTTATTAGATGTAAAAAAGGAGACCTGGAAAAACTTGATTTCTTGACCTAGAAAACCTGGAAACCCCTGGAATTTTGTTTCTAGGAATCGTTGTACACTAGGGTGGCCCAAAAAACTCTTTTCGAGATACAGGGAAAGACACCCCCCCCCCCCCCCCCCCCCCCCCCCCCCCCCCAGTTTCCATTTCCGGAGAGAGAAAATCCGTATTTTTTTTTTTTCAAAATATGAAAAACGTGCCACCGTGCCACACATGCCACCGGGTACTTAAAAATCCCATTTAATTAACATGGAGAAATTTGGAATTTTCGAATAATTAAACTCATGTTTCAGGGTTTCATCTTAGCGTGAAGACTTTTTAAATTTTTTATTTATTTCAAAAAATGTAAAAAGTAATCGTATTTTCTGATTGAAATGTAATTGTTTGTCATTGTTGGTAGTAGTAAATTTGTCTAAAAAATTATGTAATTATTTAAATAATTATTAATTGTTTATTTTCAAAATTTCTAAAAATGGATCCAAAGATGTCCAATTTTTTCAAATTGGTATCCTATGCTACTTTTTGTTGAATAATTACATAATTTTGATACATTTATTATAATGTTTAACAAATTTATATTTGTTGAAACATTTTTTATTTGCTCAAGGATTCATTTTTCGATAACTAAAACAATAAAATAAAATATAAGACATAGAATTAATTACGATTTTAAAAGTATTTTTGGAAAAGTAATTCTTGAAACAAATTATATAGATTAAGCAATTAAAAAGTGGTAAAAGTATTCTTTCTATACACTATACAGTCGAAAAAATAATGATCTGTGTTCTATTTAATATGCTTTTTCTAGCCATCGAAAAAAACTGCTTGAGCAAATATAGATTGTTTAAACAAATAGAACTTTATTATACATTAAAAGAAATGTATGAAAATGATATAATTATCAACAAAACGTAGCATATGATATCAATTTAAAAAGAAAGTTGATATCTCTGGCTCAATTTTTAGAAATTTTGAAAACAGACAATAAATAATTATGTTTTTAGAAAAATGTACTACTCCAAAAAATGACAAAATATTGCATTTCAATCAGAAAATACTATTATTTTGTACTTTTTTGGATAATAAATAATTGTTTAAATAATTTCAAATTGTTTTAAAAAGTCCAGATAAA
The DNA here is from genome assembly GCF_010883055.1 of Belonocnema kinseyi. Classification (NCBI taxonomy): domain Eukaryota; kingdom Metazoa; phylum Arthropoda; class Insecta; order Hymenoptera; family Cynipidae; genus Belonocnema; species Belonocnema kinseyi. Next base: position 64,858,636 of record NC_046662.1, on the reverse strand, counting down.
TATTAAAATTGTTCATTAGTAATTATTTGTATGAAAAAGGCGACGGAAATTTCTAAAAAGTAACAATAATACGTAGAAACGTAGTTTTTTATTTTTGGGTCATATTCAGGGCGCTGCGGGGAGGGTGCGGATGGTTTGGAAATGAAAGTTATTACTATGGTTTTATTTTCGTAGAAATTCCTCTTAAATCTCTATAAAAAAAAACTTGGGACGTTTCGATGAAACCCTAGAACATGAGTTCAATTTTTCCAAAATTCAGGATTTTCTTTCTACGGAAATGGAAATTTTAAAGTTGGGGGGGGGGGGGGTTGCTCTCTGAAGTGAAAAACTTTTCAATTTCTTTTTGGACCACCCTAATGGACACCCTGATTTAAATAATTAAAAAAATAGATGATTCGATTAATTTGGTAAATTCGAAAGTTTTTATATTTCAAAAATTGTTTGGTTTCAGGCCAATTAAGTTAGTGGTTGCTAAGTGTTGGGATCCGAATCCAAAGGGCTATTTCACTATCCCAAGAACTGAACCTGTTCGACCAATTGATCCTGGTGCTTGGGTCGCTCACACTGCTGCCATAAGGGGCGAGGGTTTTCCACCTCGACCTCCTAGTGCTACAACATTGACTTCCACATCCAGTAGTCTTGCGAGCACACTACCAGATACTGAGCGTGAGTAAAAATAACTTTTGTATTAATTTCGAGAAAAAATTATCAATTTGGCAGTGTACCGGGATTTTAAAAATAATTACGTCTTATTTTCGGGGCGCCTAACAAACCGTGAAAATCCTTAGAGTTTTATTTATGATCAGGAATTTTTTTAATTTTAATTTTTAATCAAAAAAATGTATTCAGTTACTTTAAACTTCACTTGATATCAGGTCAAATTAAACGAGTTCGTTTAAAAAATATTTACATCTCTAGGAATTTGCAATTTCATTTTTTGTGATGGAAATTTATGAAAGTCTAATAATTACAACAGTAAAGATTAAAGCTGAACAGTTTTAAATTGATACACATTGGTTTTGAATTTAAGATCTTAATAGTTCAGCAATTCTAAATATGAAGTGTTCAAAATGAAATACTTTCAAATTTTCATCGTGAAAAGTTTCAGGAAAATAAATCACTTTTGAAAAGACAATTTGCAGTGGTAACGGTAAAATTGTTCAAATTTGAACGGTTTAATTTTGAATAAACTCGGTTAGAAAATGTTCAATTTGACATTAAGTTTGAATTTTCAAGCCAAAAATACAAACTTTCTATACAACAATTGTATTTTCAACCCGCGAATACGAATCTTCAATAAAAAAAGATCTTTTAAGAAAGTAGTTACGTTAAATTTTCAACATAAAAAGATTAACTTTCAATGAAAAATGTAATAGTATTTGATAATTCAAAATAAAAAGCAAGTGAATTTAACTAACAAAGACGAATTTTCAACAAAATCCACGAATCCTCAGCTAAAAAAGAATAATTTTCAACCAAAAAGTTAGTTTTTCTACCAAATTGCTGGCTTTTCGAACCGAAAATATGAATTTTCAACCAAGAAGATTAATTTTCCTCCAAAAAAAAAACGAATTGAAAAAAATTACGTACATTTTCAACTAAATGTTTTTGAACAATGGATGTGATGTTAGTCAAAATTTTATTTTATGAATTCATAGTTTAAATTTTTTTCGTTTTGAACAAAAAAGATAAATATTGAATTAAAAATTTAGCAGTTAAATCTTCATTTATGACAATTTCGATTCAATAAAAAAAAATAGTTTAATTTTGTACCAAATTGTTGAATTTTCAGGACAAAAAGATAAATTTTCTGTCTACAAATCAGTTGAATTTTCAACCGAAGAAAATGAGTTTCAAAAAAAAGGTCATTTTTGACCAGTCAGTTAAATTGGTACCAAAATAGTAAAATTTTCAGTTAAAAAGATTAATTTGTAACCGAAAACAAACTAATTATAACTCTCCAAATAACAAAAAAATTAAGAAAGTAGTCCAGCTTTCAACCCAGGAGCTGAATTTTCAACTTAAGAAATTGAATTTTCAACTAAAAATGCAATGCAGAATATTTTACCAAAAAATATTACAATTAAAATTAAAAACAGATCTAACCAACAAACACGATTTTTCCACAAAACAGTTGAATTTTCAACCGGACAATATAAGTTTTTAATAAAAAACTAATTTCAAACAAATCAGTTGAATTTTCATCAAAATAGATATTTTCAGTTAAAAATTTAATTTTTAATAAAAAAATAAACTAATTTTCATGTAAAATTATGAGTCTTTAAACAAAAATAAAAAACTTTAAGAAAGTAGTTCAACTTTCAAACCAGGAGTTTTATTTTCAAAAAAAAAATATTTTTCAAAATAAAATGTAATAATTGATATTTTACCAAAAAAGGATTTCAATTTATAATTAGAATTAAATGGTTAACTTTAACCAACATACACAAATTTTCTATAAACCAGTTGAATTTTTATCCCGACAACATTAATTTTTAATCAAAAAGTTAACTTTCAACCAATTATTTGATTTTCCTTCGAAATAGTTACAGTTTAAGTTAAAAAATTAATTCTTAACAAAAAAAATTGTTAAGTAAGATTGTGAGTCTTCAATAAAAAACAGAAAATTAATAAAGTATATAATTATATATATAAATTTTCAAAAAAAGTTAATTTTTAATCAGTCAGTTGAATGTTTAACAAAATAGTTAAATTTTCAATTAAAAAAAAGTATTTTTCAACTAAAAACAAACTAATTATCAACTCAAATTAAGTCTTGAAACGAAAACAAACAAATTAGCAAAGAAGTCCTACTCTTAACCAAGGAGTTTCATTTTCAACCTAAAAGGTGAATTTTCAACTAAAAATTTGTTATTTTTGACAAACATGGATTTCAATTGAAAATAAAAACTGTTAGATCTAACCAACAATAATGAATTTTATATAAAACAGTTGAATTTATAACCCAGAAATATGATTTTATAACAAAAAAGTTAATTTTCAATCAATCGGTTGAATTTTCATCAAAAGAGTTTTCAACTAAAATTATGAATCTTCAGCCGAATAAATCAGAAGAATATTTTAATTTTAATTGAAAAACAGTTGGATTTTAACAAACAAAAAATGAATTTCCAATAAAATACTTAACTTCTCTACTAAAACAAATTAATTATCGCCAAATAGTTGTATCATTAACCAAAAATATTGATTTTCTACAAAAAAGTAAGAATTTTCAACAAAATACAACAATTTTCCAGCAAATATATATGATTTTTCTACCAAATTGTTAAATTTTTAACACAGTGATTCTGCTTTAAAGCTAATTTTCTGATTGATTTTTAATAATTAAGTTCGCATTTAAATGGGAGATCGAGAAAAAAGGAAAATAAGAATTTTGGTAATTTATAGACTAAAGAATAACATTTTAAGTAAACCTTAAAGTGTCATTTTAATACTTTTAAGATATTGAGCTAAAAAACTGGAAATGAAGCTGAAAAAAAGTTTATTTTCCATTGCACTCTTTTTGATTTTGGACTCTACACTTGCAAATTCGGACTACAAGCAAGTATAGTACCTGGAAAATATTGTTACGCTATATTTTTTTTTTTAATTTGTGTCACTATTTACACTATTTTCATCTCTGAAGTGTGACCGACGCCTGCATTAAGCAGGGGTTCGAACGAAATTAAGGGGCATTTTTTAATCTTTTCCAATTATTTCTGTAAATTGAATATAATTGATCTGAAAACTATGCTATGTATGAAATTAAAAAAAAAAATAATGCAGCTAAAGAGTCACATTGTCAAAATTGTGATTCTTCTAAATTTTATGTCGAAGGAAACAAAAAGGTACGTAACGAAAGTTTCGTTACGTTTCTTTTCGTACTTTTCTACAGGGTGGACCATTTTAATCTATTACGGGAAATAACTCAAAAATTTGGTTGGATATAGAAAAATGTTTCAGATAAAAATTGCGCGGGGCTGAAGGGATCAACTACTGGTACCAATGACCTTGACCTTGAATTTGACTTTCAAACTTATATGAAGGCCAAAGTGATTTTTTTAAATTAGAACGCCTACTTTTGACCCCAGATTTAAAAAGAGAGAAAAGTTTTATATTTTAAATTATAATTTTTATTTAAAGTCACTGCAAGGTCGGATCAAGGTCGATTTACTGTGTATTACAATTAAAATACAAAGAAAAAGCTTTGAATTTTAAACAAATAGATTTCAGGTCACCTTTGCATGTTTGACCTTGATTTTAGTCGAATGAACAAGGTTTTCGATGTCTTTTGACATTTAAAAGCTTATTTTTGACTTTTGTAATGCACAGTAAGTTGACGATCATCCGACCTTACCGTGACTTTAATGAAAATTATAATTTTGAACGTAAAATTTCTCGCCTTTTGCAAATCTGGGTTCAAAATTAGGAATATCCATTTAAAAAACCATTATTTCCCACAAATAACCTTGAAAATCGAATTCAAGGTCAAAGTCATTCGTACCATTGGGTGATAATCTCTCTCTGATAATTTTTGTCCGAAACATTTTGCTGCTTCCAACCTCAATTCCGAGCTAACACCCATTATTTAAACATTATCGAAAATATGACCTTCATTTGGCCTTCCTAAAAATATCATTTTGAACGTAAAATTGCCCGTTTTTTGTTAAATCTGGGGTCAAAAGTAGGGGTTCCCATTTTAAAAAATCACTTTGACATTCAAAATAATCTTAAAAATCGATTTCAGGATCAGTCATTGGTACCAATAGTTGACGCCCGCTGTCCCCTTCAACATTCGTCTGAAACATTTTTCGACGTCCAACCAAAATTCTGATGTATTTCCCATAATAGATTAAAATGGCCCATCCTGTATATAAAATATAATTACCATGCAATTTTGATATGTCTTAACAGTCTTCGTAGAATCATTTTATATTTTATTTTTTTAGACTGAGCTTCTTTTTTAGCCAAATTATTTGTAATTTATCGAATTAATTAGCAAATATCTAAAAATGGCCCTTAATTTCGTTCGAATCTGCACTTAAGTATTAAAAACTAAACAATAATTGATTTGATAAAACGATTCAAAATCCGTTCAAAGTTTAAGAATTTCCAGATTGTAACTGTTTCAATTCGAAACTCTTAGTCATAAAAAAATGTAAAGGTGCGCTTGAAACTTTATAAACTATTTTCAAATTAAAAATAGCTTAATAATAATATGTTCGTAATAAAGGCTTTTCTTAAATTAAAAATATTGTTTCACTCTAAATAGTTCAATTTTTAGCCCATTTAATTTGAAATTAATTTGAAAGTGATAATTATTTAATATTTGACTGTTAATTGTGTAAATAATAATTGAACACTTATTATTTGTACAAAAAATTTGAGTAATTTTAAGAGATATTTAGAAGTTTTGAAAACATTTAAAATTAATTTAAAATTCGAAATGATATCAAGTAATTTAAACGAAGCATGTAGACATTTTTTTGCAGAACTTTTAAACATATTTTAAAATGAATAGAATTTTTCCTACAAATTTTAGAAAATCTTGCAAATTAAAAAAAAATTCTTAAAATCATCCAGGTTTTTTTTTGTTGAAAATTTTGGAAATATCTTAAAACCTTTTTAAATATTCTGTTAAAATAATTTTTCAAAGTGAAAAATCATTTTCAATTTTTTTAGAAATATTAAGAAAATGTTTTTATTCTTTGGAGCCTTTCACAATTCTTAAAAGCTTCTAATTTTTTTGTTTGAAATCTTTAAAAATGTAAATTTTGTTTTAAATTAGGTTGTTTAAATTATTTGAAATAATTTCAAGTTTTAAATTAATTGTCGAACTTAGGGATAATAAGTGTTCTATTCTTATTTATAAAAAGCTGTAGGAAAAATTCAATTAATTAAAAAATTACTTACAAGTTCTGAGAAAATTTCAAAAGGAATTTTAAATTTGAAAAATTTTAAAACAACTTATATATTTCTCAAGATTTCGAAAAAAATGTAAAGCTTTTCAAAAATGCTTAAACAGTTTTTAATGAACTTAATTTAAGTTTTTGAACTCTATAATTTATGAATGTTAAAAATTCTGCATTTTTCAGTTTAAATTCATTAAACTTTAAATTATTCTTTTGAAATGTCCTAATACCTGCCAGATTATACTTGTAAAGTATTGAGCAACTGAATACAATATTTTTGTATTTAAAAACTTTTAAACTTCAATTTTAAAGGCTAAAAATTCAAGAGTTCCACTTTGAATGCTTTAATTTGTTTATTTTTCATTACTTGCACTTTTACTATTTAGGATAGAGTTCGATGTTTAAAATTTTATTGACCGAGAAAAATATTTGCGAACCGGGAAAAAAACCGAAAATTTTGTTCTTCGATTAACCCTTAAAGGGCACACTTCCGTAAAATTACATAAAAAGCTTACTGGGTGTTATTCACCCAAGGGAATTCAAACGTGTGCTGTGCCGACGGTATTGGATAAATTTTTACAAGAAAATCAATTAAAGATGTTCAATCTATCTAGTTTAAGGAGAAAAAGGTTTCATAAAAGTTTTTGAAATTTAAAGTAGTTAAAAAAAATCCTTTTAGGAAAAAAATTAAAAAATGACTTCTTTCACTCCAAAATTCATAACTTTTTAGGTTTTTGATATTTTTACTTAAAATTTTACTTGAATACTTCCGAGATACGGCGCTTCAAAAATAAATCTAGTCTCACAATGTTTGTTCCAAAGAAGGTATTTATTCTAAAAAATAAAAGCTTCAATTCAATGAAAAACAAAATACCATACTTTGCGTGATTAAACGATTCTATTGATCTTATCTGCGTATGAAAATGATAAAAATCAAAATTATATGAAAATGACATAGAAAAATATGTTTTCATGTCATTTTTTAATCTCGCGCCATATGTTCCATTTTCATTGAATTTGGTACACGTTTTTTTAAGCGCAAATAAGTCGCTGGGTGTTTTACACCCAGTATGTCCTTGAAGGGTTAATACGGTCACCCTGTATTAAGTAAAATTTGAAGACAGTAGAAAACTGAAGTTTATGCATTAAATGTTGACTGTTTTTTTTTTTGGTATTTTAGAAGACCTTCACTTAACCATAAACACGGATATGCCGACCATAGTGCGTGCGATGGCCCGACCGGATTCAGGATTAGAGATTCGGGATCGAATGTGGCTGAAGATTACAATTCCAAACGCATTTATCGGGGCGGATGTCGTCGACTGGCTCAACAGTCGCGTTGAGGGTTTTATAGATCGACGCGATGCTAGGAAGTATGCCTCGTTGATGCTGAAGGCAGGCTTCATTAGGCACACAGTGAATAAAATCACATTTTCGGAACAGTGTTACTACATATTTGGGGATTTGTGTTCAGCCATGAACAATATGAAACTCGACTGTGACACGGTCGGTCCTTTGCCACCGCCTAGTGCTTGGGACATGCCTTATTCAGGAACTTACGCTCCACATTCGGCAACAGGGTACAGTCCGATGCCATTTAACTTTACGAGTGAACCCACGGTTTATGGATATCATCGGGAAGAAAGCATTCACAGTGGATCAGGTAAGGATTTTTTTTTTTATTTTGCTTCATTACTCAAGACCTTTTTTCTTTTATACAGGGTGTCTACACTAATTTTTGCACATCAAATTCCCGGTTTTTGCCGGTTGTAAACATCAAATGTAACATAAGATTTTCCTTAAAAAATATTTGTTCTAACATCCAAAATGATTAAATTATTTTTGAAAAGAGACGCATTTTCAACAAAACAGTTGTATCCTTAACGAAAACAGACTATTTTTCAGCAATTTGCATTTTTAGCTAAAAAGAAAATGAAATCTTTACCGAAAGGGATGAATTTTCTACAAAACAGTTGAGTTTTCAATCCTAAAATATCAACTTAAAAAAAATTTGAATCTATTAATGGAATTTTCAATGAAGAACTTTAATTCTCTACCAATAAAAGACGATTTTTTAACAAAATACATCAAGTTTTAACTAAAACCGATTCATTTTCGACATTTAAAATTATGAGTCTTCAAACAAAAACAACAAATTTAAGAAAGTAGGTCAATTTTCAACCAAAGTAATTCATTTTCAAGCCCAAAAATGTAATAATTGAAATTTTACCAAAAAAGGATTTCAATTAAGAATAAGAATAAATAGTTAGATCTAATCAACAAACACGAATTTTCTATAACACAGTTGAATTTTTACCCCGGCAACATGAATTTTTAAACAAATAGTTAAATTTCAACCAATTATTTGATTTTCCTTCGAAATAGTTACATTTTAAGTTAAAAAATTAATTCTTAACAAACAAACAAAAAATAATTTTTAAGTAAAATTATGAGTTTTAAATAAAAAACAGAAAATTAATATAGTAGTTAAACTTTCAACCCAGGAGATTAATTTTCTACCTAAAAAGATTAATTTTCAACTAAACATTTAATCGTTGGATTTTTACCAAAAAAGGATTTAAGTTAAAAATAAAAGCAGTTAGATCTAACCAACAAACGCAAATTTTCTATAGAAAAGTTCAATTTTTAACCGGATAATGTGAATTTTCAAAAAAAGTTAATTTTTAATCGGTCAGTTGAATGTTTAACAAAATAGTTAAATTTCCAGTAAAAAAGTTTTTTTTTGTACCACAAACAAACTAATTATCAACTCAAACTATGTCTTCAAACGAAAACAAAAAATTTAAGAAAGTAGTTCAACTTTCAACTTAGGAGTTTCATTTTCAACCAAAGAGATGAATTTTCAACTAAAAATTTAATAGTTAGTATGTTTGCCAAATATGGATTTCAATTAAAAATAACCGAAAGGGATACATTTTCTACAAAACAGTTGAATTTTCAATCCTAAAATATCAACGTAAAAAAAATAATTTTGTACCTAGTAATGGAATTTAAACAAAAAACTTTAATTTTCTACCAAAAAAGACGAATTTTTAACAAAATACATGAATTTTTTACTAAAACGCATCCATTTTCCACAAAAAATGTCGAATTTTCAACAAATCAGTTAAATTTTCAATAAAAGTCACGAATCTTTGATAAAAAAATCAACTCTTTACGAAAAGTGTAATTGTTGACATTTTGACCAATAAATATTTGTATTCTTAATCAAGACAGTTGAATTATTTTAGTAAATACGAAGTTTTAACAAATTAGTTGAACCTTCAACCAAAACAGAAAAGTTTTCAAAACAAAAAGAGGAATTTTCAGCCAAGCAAGATTTTTCTGTCAATCAAAAAATCCAAAATGTTGAATTTTGATGGCACAAAGTTGAATTTCCTGCAAAACAGTTGAGTTTTTAACCCGAAATTATCAAATTTTCGAAAAAAAAAGATTGAAACAAAATAGTTGAATCAGCAAAAGAAGTACATTTTTTAATAATGAAAATGTAAAATAAAAAAATTAATTTTCAACTAAAAAAAGAAACAAGTTTTCAACAAAATAGTGAAATTTTTGAACCAAAAATAGAATAGTTAAACTTTCATTTTAAAAATAATAATTTTGAACAAAACAAATTCTATTACCAAAAACGAATTTAAAAAAACCATATAGGAATCTTCAATTGAAGAAGATAAATTTGCAACCATACATGGAATAGTTAAATTTTGGGTTAAAAAATAGAAGTTCCAACAAAAAATTATATTTTTCAGCCAAAAATAATTAAGTTTTAAGAAAGTAATTTAACTTTTAATTATGGAGTTGAATTTTCAGGCTAAAAAATAAAATTTTCTACGAAAAATGTGATAGTAAAATTTTCAAACAAGAGGAATATTTTAATTTTAATTAAAAAATAGTTGGATTTAAAAACAAAATGAATTTCGAATAAAATACTTAAATCCTCAACTAAAATAGTTTAATTCTCAAACAAGCAATTGCAATTGTATCTTTTACCCAAAATATTGATTTTCTACCAAAAAATATGATTTTTCCACAAAAACATCAATTCTGAACGACATACATAAATTTTTTACCAACTTGTTAAATATTTCAGAAAAATTCTTCAGTTTTTAACCAAGTAATCAAATTTTTCACCAAGAAAATGTACTCTTAGCCAAAAGTTTAATAGTAGACTTTTCAACTGAAAAGAAAGAACTTTCCATCAGAAATATTTTAATTTTCTGATTGATTTTTAATAATTAAGTTCGCATTTAAATGAGAGACCGAGAAAAAGAGGAAAATAAGAATTTTGTTAATTTGTAGAGCAATGAATAAGATTTTAAATAAACATTGAAGTGTGTTTTTAATACTTTTAAAGTATGGGGTTAAAAATCTGGAAATTAAGCTGAAAAATAAAGGTAATTTAACATTGCACTCTCCTTCATTTTGAACCCAGAAAAAACATAAAACTAATTTTCAACAAAAGAGATAAATTTTCACCGAAAGAAATTAATTTTTAACTAAAAGGAAGGAAGTAGCCACCAAGAAGATTAATATTCTACGATCAAAGACGAATATAAAAAAAACAGGAATCTTCAATTGAAAAAGATAAATTTGTAACCATGCCTGGAATGATTAAATTTTCGTTCAAAAAATTAATTAAAAAAAAAAATAATTTTCAACAAGAGTTAATTAAAATAAAAGTTGGAATTTTCAACTAAATTGATGAAATTTCTGCCAGTTAGTAGACACCCTATTTATAAAACTCACAACTTGGAATTTGTGACTACTTTTATTTTGAGACATTCTTGTCAACCCTTTTTTAATGTTTTAATTTATTTATTTACTTTTTAATTTAATTCAGTTATATATGAGTTTATTTTTACTGATTGACTTAATTTTAATTTCAAATAGAGTATTTGAGAGCTGTTAAAAAGTTGTAAGATATTGTAGATTAAAAAAAACGCAGGGATTTAATTCCTTTTATTTCTTCTTTTTTCGAAAAATCTTCTATTTTATATTTTCGTTTTTAAATCTGTGGAATCATTACAAATAAGTGAAACTTCGAACTTGAACTTAAATACACCACTTGAATCACTGAATGAATATCGATTTTTTTTAATTTCTAAAAATTTCAGTCATGTAAAATTTAATCGCCCTATTGTATTTTAGTGTATTTCTAACGTAGTGTTGTTATTTTTCATCTTCTGTTTAATTGAGTAGGTTGGTCGCAGGGCAGGGAAAACCTGGAAATCAGGGAAACTTCATGGAATTTTATCGGTAAGGGAAAGTGAGCGAAAAGTCAGGGATTTAAAAAAATGGTCTATCTGTAAACTACAGGGAATTTTGTCCAAAAATAAATTATTTACCATTCGTATTTCAATTTGTAATTGTTTGAATTACAAATTTTTCAAGCGAAAATTTTTCAGTATTAAAAACTTGAATTTGAAAATTTGAATTAAAAAATTGGAATGACTAACATTCGAGAAGAACGTTTGCAAACCGGGAATAAACAATTAAATGAGCGGAAATTTATTTCTGAGATTTAAGTGACCACCCTGCAATTAAAAAATCTATTCACCCGCACTTTGTGGCTGGACCAGGTTTAAATGAAAGTTTCAAGTAAATGGAATTTTTTGTTTATTTATGGTAATATGGCATCCCAAGAATAATTCAAGATGAAAATGAAAATAATCGGTCCGGCGTTTTTGAAAAAAATCGACTTTTTATTTCATTTCTCAGAAATGAAAAAATGTTCATATGATTAGATGATAAATATTGGCTAATATTCACCAAAAAGATGAATTTTCAATTCAAAAAGAAGAATTTTTATACCAAAAAAGACGAATTTACATTGAGCGGGTTGATTTTTCACCCAACAAAGATCTTGCAGTCAAGACAGAAAAAAATTTTAAACTGAGTGTCGTATTTTCAAAGTAAAAATACAAATTTTCTACAAAACAGATCCATTTGGGCCAAAAAATTAACTTGAAACCAACAAAAAAGGAATTTTTAACAAAATAGTTCAATTTAGAACAAAAAAATTAATTGTCAATAAAATTGTAATACTTGATATTTTTGTCAAAAATAGATTAATTTTTTAATTTTTTTAGTGAATTCAACTAAAAGCGACGAATATTAAAAAAAGTTGAATTCTGAACAAAAACGGATTAATTTTTAATCAAATAATTGCACTTTTAACCAAAAAGATAACATTTCGGCGAAAAGAGTTTAATTTGCCACCAACAAAAATTGTTTAGTCAAGAAGAAAAAAAAATTTCAAACAAATTGTTGAATTTTCTACAAAACATTTGAAGGTTGAACCCGAAAAAAGTCGCATTAATTTTCTACTAGAAAAGAGGAATTTTGAAACAAAAAAATGATTTTTCTACCAAAAAATCGGAATTTTCAACAAATTACATAAATTTTGAACTAAATAGTTTGAACAATGGATGTGATATTAGTGTAATTTTTATTTGATTAATATCGAGTTTATATTTTTTTCGTTTTCAAAATTTTTATCTAAATAGTTGAATTTTTTTTAAACAAAAAGTAGATGGATTTTTAATCGAAGAGGGAGCGATAAATTTTCACTGAGAAGAATAAATTATCAATTTAAAAAATGAATTTTCTATGAAACAGTTCAATTTTCAACCAGAAAATATGAATTACACAATTAAGAAATGATTTACAACCAATCAGTTGCATTTTTAACAAAATAATTAATTTTTCTATTAAAAAAATTACTATTTACCTAAAAAAAAACCACGAATTTTTAACTAAAGTTATTAATCTTCACCGAAAAAACTGGATAAAAAATTTATTTTATAATCGAAACAGATTAAGTTTTAATCAGAAAATTATATTCATAATAAAAAATTGTGTAATTTGTACAGAAAGAGGTAATTTTTAAACCAAAAAGATAAATGTCGAATGAAATAGTTAAAGTTTTAATTTAAACAAATTTTTTAATCAAGAAAGAAAAAAATGCAATAAAATTGTTGAATTTTCAAGAAAAAATTTTAATTTGAACCATGCAATAGAATTAAAGATAACATTTCTACTCAAAGGAATGTATTTTCAACAAAAGAGCTGATCTTTTAACCAAGAAACATTTTTTAGTCAAGAAAGGAAAAAAATTCTATCAAATAGTTGAATTTTCATCCCAAGTAGAAGAATTTTTAATAAAACATTTGAATTTTCAACCAAAAGGAAGTCTTTTTTTAACAAAATTGTTGAATTTTCATAAAAATAAACAAATCTTCAGCCTAAAAATAAAATTTGAAGAAAAAAGAATTCTTAATCAAAAATTTAAGAATAGACTGTTCAATCGAAAAGAATGAACTTTCAACCAAAAATAGTTGGATTTTCGTACTGGGTTCTATTAATTCAATTGGAATTTAAGTGGAAAAATGAGAAAAATGTGAAAAATAAATTTTCAATAAAAAATGTAATATTTTATATTTGTGCTAAAAAAAAAATATTTTCAAATAAAAAGAAAGGAAATCAACTAAAAAAGACGAATATTAAAAAAATTGAATTCTCAACAAAAACGGAATAATTTTTAACCAAAGAATTTTATTTTTAACCAACAAAGGTTTTGTTGTCAAGATGGAAACCAAATTTCAACCAAATTGTTGAATGTTCTGCAAAAAAAAAGGAAGTCTTAACCCAAAAACACGAATATTCAACACAAACAGTTTAATTTTTAGCCCAAAAGAATAAGCTTTTAATACAATTGTTAAATTTTCATCAAAATAATTAAATTTGTGACTTCTTAGCTGAAAATTGATCTTTCTAGGATTATAGGCCAAATCTTTTCTTGGTCGAAAGTTCATCTCTTTTGTGGTAAAAATTTCATATTTATATTCATCATTTGACTGCAGGACCAGTAAAACCGGAAAATGACCCAGAATTTGACAAATTTTTCCAAAAAAGTCTGCGGAACTTTAATTTAATTGGTTTTTAAATAATTAGTTCAATTGTTATCTTTTTCAATTTTGATATCATTCAATTCAGAATGCGTAATTAAAACATCTCTCACTTTTAAAATTTTCCATTTTTAGATTTCTAGTTTTTAAGTGTATATATTAATTTCAAGAATTTTTAAAAGGCAGTTCTAAAAACTTACACAATTAAAAATCAGAAGCTTTTAAAATCGAAGATTTTTGCGAGAAAAAAAAAACGCTTTCAGAATCAGTTCACGATTATAGAATTCCCAGATTTTAACGTTAAAAATTAAACTGTTTCAATTGAAAAGTCTTATTAGTTAAAGAAATGTGAACGCCTGAAAGAAACTTTATGAACTATTTTCAATTTTAAAATAACTTGAAAATAATATATTCATAATTAAAATATCAAATATTATTTCAGTCTAAAATATTCCATTTTTAAACCATTCAATTTGAAATTTTTCAGTTAATAAAAAGAATAATTACTTAATATTTACAAATATCCGACTGTTCCTTTAAAATCAGTTATTATAAATTAAATATTCAAAACTAAACGAAAAGCTAAACCTTTAACTTTATAATTTAAATTATTCTATCGAGAAAAAAATTGTAATTCAAATTGTTGAATTTTCATGTATAAAATAACAATTGAGCTTATATTATTCTTAGAAAAATTCGAGTATGTTGAGGAGACATTTAGAAATTTTGGAAAAATTCCAAATTAATTCAAAAGTGTAAATGATTTCTAATAATTTAAACCGAGAAAACGTGATATTCAGACCAAAATTTTGATGTAAATAGTCCAAGCCCTAATCTAAAATAAAATATAGATTTTCGGAGATTTGCAACAAAAAATTTAGAAACTTTGTGAGAATTTTGAAAGGTTTTAAAAGAAAAAAAAACATTTCATAGGAAAATTGAAAATGAATGCTTATTTTGAAGAATTAATTTTAAGAGAATATTTCAAAAGATTTAGAAAATTATCGAATATATATGTGGAACATTTTGAAGAAAATTCTTTTTATTTGACACGATTTAAAAAAATATTATGAGTTAAAATTGTAGGAAAAATACGAATCATTTAAAAAGATGTTGAGTAGTTCTAAACAAAATTTTTTAATAATTTAATATTTGAACGAATGTAAAACAACATGTGCAAGTTTCAAGATTTTTAAATAAAATTTTGACGCATTTTAAGTATTTTTAAACTATTTAAAATTAAAATAATTTTTAATTTAAGAAGTGCTCAGTTAAAAAAAATGTAATTGTTCAATTTTTTATGTTTTTAGCTTAAAATTGCTTTAAGTTTTATACATCTGAAATTTTTGAAATTCATTGATTGATTCTTCAATGTAGAGAATTGAAAATGACTACGTGAATTTATATGTTTGGAACTAAATTAAAATTTTTGAACTCTATTGGGAATGGTTAAACTGCGATACGCCGCCTGGTGACAAAAATCCGAACTAGAAAGAATAGGTACGATTTTAAAGTTGTTGTGAAGAAACATACTTTTTTACAGAAATATCTGTCCAACTTTGATTTCCATCCTTTTTTGAAATACATATTCAGTTGATCAATTGTGAATATAAATTAATAATGATTTTAAAAATTAAACTGTTCTTTAAGATTTAAAAAGTGAATAATAATTAATTTTACAAAACGATTCGAAATCAGTTCGCAATTTTAGAATTTCCAGTTTCTAATGTTAAAAATTATGTAAACTATTTCAATTGGAAAGCCATTAGTTAAACAAATGTAAACGCCCCATTGAAACTTTATAAACTATTTTTTAATTAAAAATAACTTCAAAATAATATATTCATAAACAAAGGCTTTTATTAAATTTCAAATATTATTTCAGTTTAAAATATTCCATTTTTAAACCATTCAATTTGAAATGTTTTGATGAAGAAAAATAAGAATTACTCAATATCTTGAATTATCTGACTGTTTATTTAAAATCAGTAATTGTTGTTAAATATTAAAAACTAAATTTTAAACGTTGCATTTCAATTGTTCTATAAAAAAATAAATAATAATTTGTAAGTCAAATTTTTGAACCTCGATGTATAAATAACAATAATATATTAATCTTTAAAAAATTCAAGGAAGTTGAAGAAATATTTAGAAGTTTTGAAAAAATTCAAATTCAATTTAAAATTTGAAATTGTTTGAAATAATTGAAACAAAGTGTGTACGTGTACCGCCATAATATAGATTTTGGTGGATTTGAAAAAAAATGCAAAAGATTTTTAAGAATTTGAAATGGCTTCAGAAGAATAAAAAACATTTCCTATGAAAATTAATAATGATTTTTATTTTGAAAAGATAATTTTGAGTGATTATTCAAAAACATTTAGAAAGATTTCCAAAATTATCAAAAATGAATGTGGAAGATTTTAAGGATTTGCAGATTTTTCAAGATTTTCAAATAAAATTTGGCAGTATTTTCAGGCTTTTTTAACCATTTATAATGTAAATAATTTAACTTTTAATTTAAGAAGTGTTCAGTTTATAAAAAAATTTAATCGTTCAATTTTTAACGTTTCTGGCTTAAAATTGCTTTAAATGATATAATTTTGAAAAAATTTAATTAATGGATTGATTCTTCAATTTAGACTTTAGAGCATTGAAAATGATAACGTGGAATTATATATTTAGAACTGAATCTGAATCTTTGAACTCTACAATTTATAAAAGTTAACAAATTTATTTTGCAGTTTAACTGCATTTAATTAAAAATTGTTCAGTTTAAAAGTGTTAGTAGCTTCCATTTTATATGTGTAAATTATTTTAAAAGTTTGAAATTCGCAAGAGTTTCACTTTGAGCGCTTTCATTTGCAGCTCAGTTTTTATTAATTCAAATGGAAAAATTGTTAGCTTTAGAGTTCGATTCTTTAAATTTCATTGACCGTGAAAAATGTTTGCGAACCGGGAAGTGACCGGAAATTTTTTTCTTGGATTAAAACGGCCACCTTAAATCGTCTATTATTCGTATTCTTCGCATAATCTGGATACAATTGGTCGCTACATACATTAATTAAAGTTGATTTAAACTTAAATTCATTGAAACTTACATGAAATAGTGAAATAATTTTTTTTTTAACCTATTTTACAAAAATGTGTTTTTTCACGGTATAATATGGAAATTCTATCTGAAACTATTTATTTTGCATGAAGATTTGTTTTTAGTCTTCAATCATTGTTTTATACTTCACAAGACTATAGTAAAAAACACTTTTATTCAAAAATTAACTTTAAAATTGTACCTATACTTTCTAGTTCCAGTTTTGGGCACCAGGTGGCGAAATGGTAAACCACCATTCCCAATAATTTCTAAAAGTTTAAAAATTTTAATTTGGCAGCATAACTGCATTTAATTTAAAATTGTTCAGTTGAGAAGTGTTAGTAGCTTCCATTTTATACGTCTAAATTATTGAGCATTTGAATGCAAAGTTTTTGAATTAAAAAAACTTTCCAACTTCAGATTTAAAAGTTGATTTAAAAGCTTTAGAGTTTGATTTTATTAGTTTCATTGATCGTGAAAAATGTTTGCTAATCGGAAAATGGCCGGGAATTTCTTTCTTTTATTAAAACGGCCACTCTGAATAAAAAAATCCCATTCACTTGGAACTTTGATTTAAACTTGATTCAGCCGCGTGCGTGTTTCTCGTCGTTGCCTGCCTTACTAGAGTCATTAAAATGGTGATAAATGTTGAATGGTTGCAGGTGGCAGTAGTGCAGGCAGCGAACATATTTGTAAGGAACCAATTCACGACGTGAAATCCTGTTCGTCAGCTTCCGAATCCGAGCTTCACATGCCGTCGGTGCCAGCCATGCCAAAGCAGAATTCAGGTAATGGGAATGGTTCTAATGGAAAGAGATCTAACGGTAGTCGCAGTCGATCGAGTGGGTCCGAGCAGTCAGTGCAGACAGGAACTGGTTCTGGGAATCAGCAAAACCAGCAAGATCTATCTGGTAGTAGACAGTCATTTCGCATTGCGATGGGCAATCCTTGTGAATTTTTTGTCGATGTCATGTAGATGTTGGTGTTGTAAATATAGCTCCGACATAACTCCAGAAGGTCCCTGAAAAATGACTTCTTAAGGCAAAAAGTGTAAATAAATGAGAGGGGTTGCAGGTCAGGAACAACCTAGAAATTCGGGGAAAGTCAGGGAATTTTGTTGGTAAGAGAAAGTTGGGGATTTAAACAAAAAAGTGGCAAACGTCAAGGATTTTTTGAGAAGATTTGAATAATTTTAAGGGATTCCAAAATATTATAATATTTTAGGGTATTTAACAAATTTTGGGGCATTTTCATTTTTTTTTTTAAGTGTCAAGGAGTTTACAAAGGTTTCAAAGGATTTGTAATATTTTCCGCTATTTTTTCTGAATTCCAAGGAAATTTCAAGAGTTTTAGAAAGTTTTAAGGAATTAAAAAAAAAATCTAAGGAATTTTCAAGAGTTTAAAAAAATTCCAAAGCATTTTTAAGAGCTTTAAAAATTTTCAAAAGATTCCAAAGGATTTGGAATATCTTAGGGTATTGTCTTTAATACATTTTAATAATTTAAATTGATTCAAATGAAATTTAAAG
Organism: Belonocnema kinseyi; assembly: GCF_010883055.1. Lineage (NCBI taxonomy): Eukaryota > Metazoa > Arthropoda > Insecta > Hymenoptera > Cynipidae > Belonocnema > Belonocnema kinseyi. The sequence goes on along the minus strand of NC_046662.1, from coordinate 64,840,177 downwards.
ATTTTAGGGCATTTTAAAAAATTTTCAAATATTTTCAGAAATTTCAAGGTATATACAAAGATTTTTAAGAATTTGAAACATTTAGAATATTTTTACAAATTTAAAGGATTTTTAAGAGCTTGAAAAAGTATCAAGGAATTTCAAAATGTTTTACAGGATTTAAAATAGATTAGGCTTTTTTTAATCAATTTTAATAAATTAAAAGATTTTAAGGTTTTTTTTCAATTTCAAGAATTTTCCAAGGTCTTTAAGAAATGTCAAGGGATTTTAAAAGATTCTACTGGATTTGCCGTATTTTATTTTATTTTCGAAAATTCCAAGTAATGTTCAAGATTTTTGAAAAGTTTCAAAGGATTTCAAAATTTTTGTAAAGGATTTGAAATATTTTATGGTATTTTAAAAGATTCGAAGGCGTTTTCTAGACTAGAGCTTTAAAAGGTTTTAAGTGATCCAATTTCTGAGAATTTCAATGCTTTTAAGAAACTTTAAAAGCTCTTAAAGTATTTATTTTCCCCAAATTTCAGGAAATATCAGATATCATAAAATTTAAAAGAATTTTATAATATTTTAATGGATTTAGAAGCATCAATTCAAAAGTTGTGAGGGATTTCATAGGGTTTCAAAGATTTGAAAAGATTCTCAAATATTTGTGTCATTACATTTTAATAAATTTAGAATTCACCTTGAATTCTTATTAATTTATCCTGAATTCTTTTTAATTCCTTTGAATTCCTTTGTATTTCAAGAATTCACATTAAATCTGGTAAATTTACTCAATGTTACTCATTTCATTGGATTTTTTTTTAGTTTTTATTTAATTAATCCTGAAGGCTTTCAAAATCACCTTGAGTTCTTAGGCATGTCATCGAATTCTTTTGAATTCTCATAAATTTTTCAAAACGAATTTCAAACTTACGTAATTCAATGAATTTATTGTATTTATGCATATTAGTCACTTACACTCACTTTTTAGCTTAGAAAATATTCACTTTTTGTCACTTTTTCGCTTTAAATAGTTCACTTTTTCCAAATAAATTAGGCTTTGGCAGCCCTGAGAATAATAAGTTAAAACTTGAAAATTTAAACTAAAATGTTTTTATTTCATTTATAAAGTATTCTATATTAAAAATATTGCAAGATTTAAATTCTGCTATTTAAATATTATTGCTAAGTGTAAATGAAATATTAGTAAGGGAAAAGTAAGGACAGTTTGAAAATGAAAGTTTTTCAGCGACCCTGCTCTAAGTACAAAAAGTGTATATAAATTTCTTTAAAATCCGGTGAATTGAAGCCTTTCTCGAATGCATTTTGCATTCGAGATTCTTTTTCAGCCGACCTAGATGGAATTTGTCTGCTTTGCTCACTCGCGTTCGACGTTCGTGTTTGAATAATCTCAGATTTGAGATCAGTTTTCTCCGAAATTAGCACGTCAAGCGCGAAGTACATTTTACCCTTTTATGAAGCATTTTGTAATACTGTTTCCACGTAGTTTTTTGGATTCTTAACTTTTTTTATGCATGCGATACACTGTCAGAATATCGATATGGCTCTGAAGAGTAAAACCGTAGAAACTTTGCTACTTTTTCTTTGTCGTTGTTACCATTTTTTATTATTATTACAAAGTTAATAATGACTTTTCCTTTGTCTTAAAAATAGTGAAAGTAGATGATATAATTCATCCCAAATCCATCAGCAACAAAGTATGTTGTTTTTTAAGGGAAATTGGACGAATCGGATATTTCGATTTAAGAAAAAAAAATGTCCACCTAATTACAAGTATTTAAATTTTGAAGTCTATTTTTCAAAGAACTCTAATTTTGTCTTTGAAATTTTATAGTTTTTCATCTAATTTAGACTTTTGATTTTATTTAAGAATTTTGGTGAGTTTTACTATCCTCTTTCGGAATTCATCGGAAGATTAAAAAAAAAGTTTCAAATTAACAAAGGAACGATTTTTGTGGCCAGGAAAATTTTTCTGAATTTGTGTTTTTCATCAAATCAAATTTTCTCTTTTTTTCTCGGAAACAATAAAAAATATAAAAAAAGGTAACATAAAAGTTGACACATCTAGAAAATTTCTTTAAAAAGTGTATCTTACTTTTTTTCTAATATTTTCTATCGTTGAAGAAAAAAAATCGCGAAGAACATTTTCAGAAAAAAATTTTCGCAACAAAAAATTGGAAAGAACTGTCGGTTTGTATGTTTTTCACAATTATATAAATAAAAACATATTTTTATTGTTGAAAAAGTTTGAAAATCTTGTAAATAGTAATGCGGAATACTCACAAATTTTGGTAATATCAGTTCAGAAGCAAAATTATTTTAAAAAATGTAATATTTTAATTATGCAAAAATAAATCAAATAATAAATTACAAAACTAAATTTTTCCGAATTTGAAAATATTGAATACACCGAGAACGTTTACGAAAAAAATTCTTCAACTTATTTGCTGTATTTCTACTTAATTATTTTTAAGTTTAAAAAAAATAATTTTGCTTGTGAAATCGTATCGCGAAAATTTGGAAGTCTTCAAGTGTGTATTTTTGTTAAAAATCGAATTTTTATATTTTCAAACAAATCGTCGCCCCTTTTTTAATTTTGATCTTTTTTACCATTTTTTTATGGATTCCGAAATAGAATAGTAAAACTGACAAGAATTCTGAAATAAAATTGAAATTTCTGAATTAGATCAAAAGCTATAATATTTAGAGGCAATATTTATTTTTGAAAAAAAAACACTTTGAAATTCAAATATTTGTAAGTTCGTGGAAAATTTGTTTTTCTTTAATCGAAAAAATACGTGTCATCTAATTTTCTCTATAAAAAGCAATATTGATTTTAATCTGGTTTTGCGGTGTTAAATTTCACGGCTGAACGGTTCAACATTTAAGTCCAATTTATGTGCATGCGTATTCGAAATCTTATTCTCTTTTTTATGACACAATTTTTTCGTAAAATTATTTATATTTTGTTTAAAAATTAAAAAAGTGAAATTTCAATCCTCTCTATAAATTCGACTCCGCTAAACCCAGGAGCATTACAATTGTACTTTTAAAAATTTTAAACAAAATATAAACAATTTTACTAAAAAAAATCGCATTAGCGTAAAAACAGAATAAAAATTAGAATACCTATGCACAAAAATCATACCGAACTATTCACTCGTTTGTCCCTGAAATCTGACCTCGCCAAACTGGATTAAAATAAATCCTCTTAAAGTGCAGAACCTGTATGATTGGAAATCGATTCGACCACATTTTGATTCTAACTCTTTAATTTGAATGTAATGTTTTGTTAGAAATTCCATTGATGACGATATATATAAATTGAGTTGTGTTTAGCGATAGAAAGAGAAAGTAGGTAAAGTATATTTGGTTTATTTTATCTTTTCGTAAACGAAACGACTTTAGGGCCAATAGTTGAAATTCACGTAGGCACGCTGACATTTGGTCTTTGATTTTCTATCTCGTCGGTAGTTGTAAGCACCCAAAAAAAAAGCACACGCATGATTTATGTAAATAACACGGCTCTTCTGTAGCAAGTGATTTACGTAAAGACGAAAGTAACCAATTAGGAAACAAGAGATGCATGAACTTGTAATAGTACTACCACCTATCTTGTTATTTCGTCGCTTGACGAGAGAGCGTCGCCATTAACATTGTTCCATTGATTGCGTTTTAGGATTATCTACGACAATGGGACAGCTATTTCTTTAAAAAGTCTTCAAGATATTTATCAAGTATCGAACGAACGATTCGTCAACTCCGATAGTAAGGAAGATTACGTTTACGCAGCCACGATATTCCTATTCTCGTTACTTGAACTTAAAAGTTAATGACCCTCGTACATCCGTTCGTTGTTCATTCACCTGATGAATCGTTCGAAGGGTACGTAAACTGTATACATCCGTACGACCATACATTTATATAT
>NC_046662.1:64772993-64836146 GCF_010883055.1 Belonocnema kinseyi | reverse complement strand
AATTGTTAATTAAATGAAGAAACATAACCGACAATTAGTATTCTGTGGCACCTCATCACAGAGTTGAGAAGACATCTTCTGTAGAAGACATTTATTTTTTTATGTTCTCAATCTTTTTTTTTAATCCTCATTCAAAAACCCTTCACTATTTCTTTAATCTAAAAAGCAACTAAAAATTTGGTGCCGGGAAATGACAATGAATTTATTTTGTTCCACACTCGACTGAAATGGCCAGCTTTTGCCCCTGAAAATAGGGGCGAAAGTAGCATGTATTTCCCGCAAAGCGAATTTGCGGGGCGAAAGTAAAATCAGTGGGGTGAAAGTAAAATCAGCGAAAGTGAAATTAGCGGGACGAAAGTAAAATGTGCAGGGAGAAAATAAAATTAGCGGAACGAAAGTAAAATTTGCGGGGCGAAAGTGAAATTTGCGGGTCGAAAGTAAAAATTAGTCGATCAAAATTCGAGGAAACACGGGACGAAAGTAGATTTTTCCCTCAAGTAATTTCTGCGGGAAAAATCTACTTCTTTCGCCCCTTGTTGCATAATGTACTATTTTGTTCGGAAATCTTAAAATTTTGTAGAAGAAAAATCTTTCATTTCTCTTGTTTGAGAAAGTACTTACAAATTTAAAATAAGTTCGATTTCAAATTTTGTTAATGTTACGTTTAATTGATAAGTTTTTCAATTATGATATTCAGTTTACAAATCATCATTCATTTTTAAGCATAAATTGTTTATTGAAGCTCTTTCAAGATGCATTTTTAAAGACTTGAAAAATTAAAATTCAAAAGCATTTGAAATCGAAAAGGTTTGATAAAAAACGTTTTTGGTTGATCAACTGTAAATATTAATTAGTGCGTTTTAAAATTAAACTGTGCTTTAAATATTAAAAAGTAAACAATTTATTTTACAATGTGATTCTGAATCCCTTCAAAATTAGTAGTTAAACAAATTTAAATATTGATTCTATTTAAATATTGATTCAGTCTAAAATATTTCATTTTTATTCTACTCAATTTGAATTTTTTTATTAAGAAAAGGAAAAATGAATATGTAGCAATATTTTGCTGTTTATTTATCAAGAGCCATTATAAATCTAGAATACAAAACTAAACGATTTGAAACTGAATTGTTCAAATAGAAGGCCTTGCTTCGTTCTTATTTTAGATAGGAAAATTTAAACTTGGAACGTTAAAGTTTTAATATTTCTATTTAAAAAAGTTTTGATTTGCAAGTCAAATTGTTGAATTCTGAAAAAAATTTGAAAAAATACGAGGAAGTTGAAGAAATATTTAGCAGTTTGGAAAAGATTCAAAATTAATATAAAACTTGAAATAATTTTAAATAATTAAAAAAAAGGTAGATTTGTGCAGATGGCGAAAAAATTTCAGATGCTTCCTAAGAATTGTGAAAGGTTTCAAAAGATTCAAAAAATTTCTTAAGGTTTGTAGTAAAATTGAAAATTGTTTTAAGTGAATATTCCAAAAGATTGCCAAAATTGTCAAAAAAGCATATGGAAGATTTGAAGAAATTAAAAAAAATTTTTAAATGTTTAGAAATAATTTAGAAAAACTTCGACTTCAAAAAATATTGAGATGTTTTGAAAAAATCCAAATTGTAAAAGTTTCAATAAATTTAAAATAAAATGTAGATTTAAGAAGATTTTAAAAGATTTTAAGGTAATATAACATTTTTCTTGACACTCCTGGAAAAATAAGTTTCTATTTTTGAAAAAATCGCTAATAGTTTTTTTCGTGTTTTGCATAATATGTCCCATTTTAAATCATCTGGTAATATTTCTATATTTTCTGTTTTTCTAGGACAAAATCTTATTTTTATAAACCTGAAAAAAGTAAAATTATTTTTTAAATCTTTGAAAACTATCTTAAATTTGTTTGAGCCTGCATTCTTTCTCGCACTCAAAATTTACCCAATAGAAAAATTTTAATGACTTCAGCAATTAATTTCGGTTCTGACGTTTTTACTGGCTAAAATTTTTTACATTTTTTAAATTAAATTTTAAGTGCAATAAAGTTTCTAAAAGCTCAACAAAATTTAGGGTAGTTTGAAAAACATTTTTAAATTATTTGAGTAATTTGAGCTTTATAAAAATGAGACCCTACAAAAGCTGAAAATATTTAATTTCTGGCATGATTTTCGAAAATTATTCATATGTTGTAAATTACGAAAAACGAATATAAGCTATTTTTGCAAAGCTCTTGAGATTTTGGAATTTTCAAATTTATTTATTAAGTTTAAAAATTATCAGTTTCGAAGCTTTTAAATAACAAAAAGTTGACTAATCAGGTTTTTTAAAGATCGAAAATTGATCGTAACCAAATTCCACGCAGTTGCTTTTTAGGTAGAAGTAAAGAATAGAACCTCAGGGTTTTTGATTTTCTGAAGTATTTTTGAAACATTTTTTTAAGCAAATATTAGGTTCAAGAAGAATTCAGTTCAATTTCTGTGAAATTGATTCAACATTTTAATTTAATTGACCTTCAATTAACTTATGTATGTTAATTGATTTTATTATTTTATGATTAGAGCTACATATTAAAATTGTTAATGGTTAACCCCTCAATTTTTAAACGGCTGAATGTAAATTAAAAAATCGAAGGCTTAAAACTTCAGTGACTGGAATTTTGTTTGTTTCCTTTTTTATTTTTTAATTATTTTTATTTTGTAGGCAACTTAAAACTTTTCAATTTAGAACTGCAGTCCAAATTAAAATTCTTCAATAGAGAAATAATTTTTTGTTTGTAATTAACATTAAAATTTTCTACAGATAGAATTTCAACTGTGGCGAATCAGAGTGTTTACAGGAATCGACATGTAAATACTAACATAATGTACCGATATTGAATGTGCCATCTAAGCATTTTTTGCCTAAAACCGAACAAAATTAATGTACGCTGTCGGAATGGTAAATGCATTTTTTTACTCATTTTTTATCGTAAGCTCTGTGCACGAACTCGTGGATCATCAAAAAGGAAATAGCAGTTATTTTCCTGTTAGACTAAGGTAAGTCAAATACCGTTTGACGAAATACGTACAACTTAGCGGTGTATGGCCAATTGTATTTTAATCTTGACATATTCTTTACTGTTTATTTTATACGCGTATAAGTATAATACTGTTTTTAAATTTATATTATTATTATTATTATTATTATTTCTTGCGAATAAAAGAATTTTAAGTCAGAGAAATTATATTCGTTAGACATGTGCGAAACATTCAGTCTCGAAATTCTCTGAATTTTGGTCAAAAAAAATCTGCAGATGTCCTAAATTATTCCTAGATTATTTTTTTCGGTATTTGCGGTGATTTTATCATTTGTACAGCAATATTTTCTTATTGTATATTATAATTTATTTTATTTAAAGGAAATTTTTTTATAACTTTTATTGTATAATAGAATTCTTTGATATTATTTTGAGGCCAATAGGATTTTCAGAGAATGTTTTTGACTGAATTTCATTTAGTTATCTTGACTAATTCGCACATAAATTTTGCTAACGTCGCACAGACTATTAAATTAACAAAAAGAAGAAAAAAAAGTCGAGAATGCAGTGCTCGATGTATTTCGTATACGTGAAATTTAACTGGGACAAAAATATAATCAGTGTATTTGTCTGCGCGCAGAAATAATGTAGTTGTTAGGTCGTGTACGATTGTCAATCTCTTCGTGCGACCAGTTGTAACCGAACAAAAGTACGAAAATCGAAATTTTAGAGATAAAAAAGCGAACTAGGAATCTTGCAGAAATTTGTGATATTTGAGTACAGTCGCAGTTTTTTACGGACATATACAGGTATAAGTTTTTCGGTAGCGACAAACTTTTCTAAAAGAAATGCATAGATTTGTAGAAAAGTGCAGCAGTGTTAAAAGGAACTCTTGAATTTTTATACCCAATCAATTTTTTTTTAATAATCAAAGTTTTGATTCTTTTATTTCTTATTCTCAGGGCTCGGATTGTGCGACTTTTTTTTTTTAGCTTTTTTGCCTTTTTAGAAAAATTTTATCCGTTTTTCCCAGCAGTTTGCTATACTTAGTTTGAATTCTAATTAGGATGAAACTTTTAACATTGAAATTCAAAACTAAATAAACGGTAGCATTTTCAATGAAAATATTAAAAATTGAATAATTTCTTATTAAAGCTTTATACTTGAAACAATTTTAATTAATAGCGTTCGAAATTAAGCCATAATTCCGTGAATCCGTATGAAAACTCTTAATTTTGTTTTAAATGGATATTTTTAAGTCTAAAAAGTTTTAAATCGATTTACCATATTTCGAATTCCTCCTTATCCTTTTTTTTTTAAGAATTCCTCTTTTTCCTTCTGTTTTAAACAAACTTCCAACTATCTTTGGTAGAAAATTTAATTTTTTTTCATTAAAAATTCGACTAATTGGTTGAAAATTCAACCTTTTTGATTAAAAATTCCTCTTTTATGGTAGAAAAGTCACATTTTTTGTAGCAAATTGATCTTTTTAGTTAAAAATGAACTTTCTTGTTGAAAATTGAACTATTTGGTCAAAAATGCATATTTCTTGGTTGAAAAAGATCTATTTGTTGAAAAGTCAACTTTTCAGGCTGACAATTAAATTGTCTATTGGAAAATTATTTTTTTTTTACTATTGAACTAACCTTTTTTAGTCGAAAATTGATCTATTTTGTTGAACATTCGTCTTTTTAATAGAAAATTCAACTTTTTTGATTAAAAATACCTGTTTTATAGTAAAAAATACACATTTATTTGGTTATAAATTCATCTTTCTTACTCCAAAACGATAAATTTATTGAAAATTAAAGTTTTCTGTCTGACAATTCAATTTTCTTCTAAAAAAATCGTCTTTTTGCCTTAAAAATTAAACAATTTTTAGTTAAAAATTCATTTTTTTAGTCAAAAAATAACATGTTTATTGAAAATTGACTGTCTTCTAAAAAAAATCTTCGTTTTGATTAAATGCCCATCTATTTGATTGAAAATTCAACTTTAAGCTGAAAATTCAATTTTCTTTTGAAAAATTAATCTTTTTGATTCGAAATTTAAACTATTTGGTTAAAATGCAACTTTTTTGGCTTAGGCTTCGTCTATTTATTTGAAAATTTAACCTTACGGTTTGAAAATTCGTATGTTTTATGGTGGAAAAGTCGTATTTTCTTATTGAAAATTCATCTTTCTTGGTTTAAAATGAACTTTTTTGTTGAAAATTTAAATGTCTTGTGAAAAACTTTTTTTTTCTTCGAAAATTATTCACCTTTTTTTTTTAATTTAGCTGTTTGGTTAAAAGTTCATCTTTCGTTATTGAAAATTATCTTTTTTTAATTCAACTTTTCAGATTGATAATTTAATCTTATTTCAAAACATTTGTTTTTTCATTGTGAATTTAATTATTTTATTTGGAAATTCAGCTATTTCGCATTAACTTAAGTCATTTTGTTAAAAATTCGTCTCATTTTGCTTGAAAGTTCTTAATTATTTGGTTTATTATTATTATTTCTTCAAAAATGCAAACGTTTGTTTGGATATTAATCTTTCGGATTTAAATGTAAACGGTTTTCTAAACTATTCGAGTCTTTAACTGGAAAACTTAACTACGTAACTACTTTGTTGAACATTCAAGATATTTCAAGTTAAAATCTTGAAAGCTTAAAGCGCTTAATATTGAGTTTAATCCTCTATATATTTTAATTTAATTTAAAAGAATTTATTGTCTTATTATGCCCCTAATTTTGTGAAAAATTACCGTATTTCCTCTGTTTCGAAAACATTTTGAGCTGTGAATTCTGAATGATTAAAAAATGAATAATTTCATACTTAAAAATTCAAAATGAATTTAAATTATAAACTTCTTTCATTTGAAAATAATCCAAATTGACAAGTTTGATTCAGAAAGAAATATTATAAATCGAGATTTGAAATCCTTGAACGTGAATAACTATCGTTAAAAAATGGTTTAAACTTTATTTGGGTTGTGCAAAAAATATTTGATACTGCTTTTTTAAGTTATTCTTAAAAATTGGACGTGACTTTTTGTGGACTTTTCGAAATTCCATGCGATTTTCTAATTTTATGCGATCCGAGCCCTGAATACTGGAAATTCGAAAAATTGTCTAAATGAACATTGTTTACAGATTAACGTTTTTAAAGTTTTTAAATTTCATTTCTACCTAAACTTTGATTGTGTTGTTAAATTATTTTTTATTTGCACATTACAGATCTATAAATAAATGGTTTTTTTTTCTGGTGCATTTTAATACTGCTGTACGTGAAACTTTATAGAAAGAATGCGATTGTAACGACTAGATTTGTACTGTAAACTGTAATGTAGAATACAGTCAGTCGAGCACAAAGCAAAGTACTGCTTCGAATATTTGGATGATAAGAAGTCTATTTTTATTGGTCCAATGGACTTTTCTGGATCAGGGTTTACTATAATAATAATAAAGTGGTCTGACTAAATATGTATACTATCACGTTTACTATTTATTAAAGTTATACATATTGCGCTTTAAAATAAGTGGAAGAGAAAGTGCACAAAAAATTGTGCGAAGGCGACTAGAATAAATTAGAGCGGAATGCAATTTTTAATAATCCGTTAGGCTGCATTCGCATCGGAAGATAACGGGCTAAGGGTGAAAGGACACGGAAACATATTTTTGTTCTTAAATGCTTTTTAAAGTTTCTTATTCTTCATTAGTGATTCACAAGAGAAGTGACAGGTAGCCTCTTTTTTTATTCGTAATTTTTCTAAATAAGTAAGTCCCAAAGTAAAATTTCTAAATTCCTAGGACCCAATATTAGGCCAGTTTCGAGAAAAACGATTTAAACTTTTTCACCGACGACTCGATTCTCGCTACCCACATTTTTTCCAATTTTTATGCGTTTTAAAATCGTTTTTCATTGAAGAAAAAGTATTTAAACTGTTTATTTTTGCATAATTAAAGAAATTGTTAATTTACATATTTTAATATAGATAATTCGACAACAAAAATTGGAAAAAAGTGTATGCAACGAGAATTAAGCCCGCAACCTTCTGTTACAAATCCGAAACTTTACTGGCGGCGAAAAATTTAAAGCGGTTTTTCCCAAAACTGGTGAAAAATTGGATTCTAGGAATTTCACAGTTTTACTTTTCATAATTTTATCTTCATTTAAAAGAAATTGGGAATAAAAAAAACACTGTCACCCCCCTTGTTTTTGTTATGACTGGGGTGTTTTTGTTTTTCCCTGAGTTTTGCCTTTGGTTTCGTTTTTCTTCCCTAGATATATTAAACTTTGATGTTTTACAGATATTTTCATTGTTAGCAATCCGTTTTAGTGACAAATGCATTCCATAATGCAATAAGTTTCTAATAGAAATCGCAATATTTGAGAATAAATTAGAGAATTTTTAACGTTTCATGCTCTCCATTTTTTCAGTAAATACTTATTCTGCATCGAGAGAACATCTTTGCATTTTTTATATACTGCAAAGGAAGTGTTAATATTTAAAAAAGTAACTTTTTAGATTTTGTTTGACACTTTAAAAACTCTTTTATTATTTCTTCCTGAGATTTCTTAATGGACTTTAAAATAATTATGGGGTGTCTACTCACCTAGAAAACCTTGTAATTTGAGGGCATTTTTTTAGAGTCAAGGAATTTTCTCGAGAGGGTGCTTAAATTTGTTTGAAATTGTAATATAAAATTATATTATAATGTTTTTTTTTCATTTTTCAAAGGAGTTTCTATTTTGATAGAAAATTAATCTTCTGGATTGAAAATTGATGTTTTCATTTGAAAATTCAATAGTTCAGTTACTATTTTCTCTCTTTTGATTACAAATTAAAATCTATTTTGCTTGAAAGTTGAACTCTTTTGTAAATAATTTAATTTTTTTGTATAAGGTTCATTATTTAACTTGAAAAATCATCCTTTTGGTTGAAAATTTAACAATTTTGCTAAAAATTCGTTTTTCTTTGATTGGACATTATTTTTAAAAACTGAAAATTAAACTATTCCAATTGAAAATTTAACCATTTTTTTTTAATTCGTTTTTTTTGTTGAAAGTAAATTTTTTAACAGAATATTGATTTAAGTAATATAGTGAAATATTCCATCATTTTAGTTTCAAGTGAATATTCATCTCTTTGGTTACAAATTTAACACTTTGCTAAAAATGCGTTATTCTTTGGTTGAAAATTAATTTTTTACCCAAAAAATATATTGTTTCAGTTCAAAATGTAACTATTTTGTTTAAAATAATTTTTTTTTTAGTTGAAAATTAATTTTAGAAATTTCTTTCTTTTTTTGTTGAAAATTAATTTTTTAAATGGAAAATACAACTAATTCAGCGAAATATTCCATCATTTCAGTGAAAAGTGCATCTCTATAGTTTGAAGTTTTTTTCTCTGCTGTAAATTTACCTATTTAATTGTTGGTACAAAATTTATCTTTTTTAGTTGAAAATTCAATATTGTTGAAAATTCATCTATTTGGTTGAAAACTAATTTTTTTTTAAACTGAGAACTATTATGGTGAAAGTTCGTCTTTTTGTTTGTTGACTAAATATTTAATTAATCCAGTTCACTATTTCACCACTTTAGTTGAAAATTAATCTCTTTAGTTGAAATTAATGAATGGAAATTATTGAATTTTGTTGAAAATTCGTCCTTTTGGTAGAAAATTAACGTTCTTAGTTAAAAATTGAACTATTCCAGTTAAAGATTCATAATTTTATTTGATAATTCACCTTTTTGATCAAAAATTCAACTATTTCAAGTAAAGATTCATCATTTTAGTTTGAAAATTTGCCACTTATAGAAAATTGAACTATTTGTTTAAAAATTGTTTTTATTTTTATTGCAAATTAAGTTTTCACAGAATACTACAGAATAGAAAATTCTTGAGATACCTGGTAAAAATGTGGAATTGGGGGATTTTTTGGGGGGATTTGAGTAGACACCCTGAATTAGTTTTAAAACTTACTTTGTAAAATTAAAAATTTTTTGATGCAGAAGTGGCGAATAATTTTTATGGCAGGGAAAAAAAAGAATAATTTATGCTTCAAGACTGACAATTCGCTTCGTGAATTACTTGCATGTACAGAAAATAACTTATACGATTCGCAATGTGCACATTATACACTGTACTAAGGTATTTGAATACACGAATTTTTAAAATACACACATTGTGTGTTCGTTTTTAAGATTAAAGTGCCTCAGTTTCACGAGCACGCCTTCACCTGCATGATTTGTACAGCACAATTCACAAATTATCAATGATTATTCAAGCAGAAAATATTGTACGATTGTATAATTAAATATTTAAATATTTAAATAATTTTAGTGTGGACTTAATAATCATTGATAGCTACTAAGTGTTCTTAAAATTCAATCAAAGTTTGCATGATATTTTTGCGTCAGAAATACCTGTTGTTATATTTATATTAAAATGTATGCTGCGAGGCTTAATTTTCTGTGAAGAAATTTAAAGAATTATTTATGAAAAAAAACTCAATTGGTAATAGAATTATATTTTCTTGTATCGAATATCTGTGCTTTTGTGAAATATTCTAGAAAATTTAAATTATGTTTAGATTTAAGGAGACAATCTAGAGCAAACACGAATTTTTCATCTATTAATCATTAAACTTTGCTAGTTTCCAGTAATTGTAAATAATTTGATATGTTCAAATGCAAGATAAATTATTTTAATTGAAAGTTTCAAAAAATTTAAATTTTTTGTTCATGAGCTTTAAAATAAACAACTTGAAATAAATACCCGCAATTTAAAAAGTGACTTTATATTGGTACAACTGTTGTATAATTGTTAATTCAATAAAAATGTTACAATTTTATATTCAAATTAAATACTGAAATTGAAACTTTCAAAATAGAAAATTTTGAACTGAAAACTTTCTTAATTGAATAATAAAAATTTTTAAACGTTCCAAATTGAATTTTTTAAATAGTTGAAAAGTGTTAAGGGATTTAAAAAGATTGCAGATTACTGGAATTTTTTCAGGGTATTTAAAAATATTTCAAGGAATTTTTTATTGATTTTAATAAATGATTCAAAGCTGATCATTTTTCAAAAAATTCATCCAGTTTCTTCTTTTTCATTTTTAATTGTTTAATTGTTTTATAGTTTTAAATAATTCAAAACGTCTAAACAGAAAAATTTCAAATATTTCAAACTTTAATCATTTAAAACGTTCAAAATTAAATAATTTAATTTGTTAGGATTCTGATTTACTTTAATTAATTTTTAAATTTAAAATTAAAATTTAATGATATTAATTCAATGAAAAGATTAAACTACATTTCTTAATTTAGTTTTAATAATTTAGCCTAGAAGAGTCGCAGAAAATAGAAAAAAATTTTATTTTTTCCATTTCTAAACATTCTGTTTATAATTTTCAGGGAGTACAAAAACTTGAAATAAAATCTGTCCTGAATCACTAATCATTTAAATAAACTATAATATAATTTAACCATTATAAATATAAATTACAGAGACTCCACAGATTTTTTATTTAACTATTTTAAACTTAACTATTTAAAACATGAACTTGAAGAGATTTCAAGGCATTTAAAAGATTTTAGTCTATTTTTAAAAGTTCCGAGGAATTTTAAAGAGCCTTGAAAAGTTTCAAAGGATTTTAAAAAGATATAAAATTTCTTAGGAAGAGAAAAACAAGAATTTTTTGCTTGAAATTTTTCTTTTTAATGTTGAAGTCAAAGTTGGAAGGAAAAATGAAGGAATCTGAAATCTCGCTAAATAGATTTCTGTCGAAAAATCGCAATATTTGAAGAATTATACAAACAAATTTAATGTTTGCAGATGTCTCCTTAAAGTAATTTCAACTCTAAACTTTTTAAGATATTTGTGCCAAAAATCAGATCTAGGAAAAAAGTGTTTTTTATTATTTTAAGAATGAACATAATATTACTCATGATGTTATTGCAGATGTAAAACATTATTTTTAATGAAACAATTTTAAAACTTACAAAGAAAAATTATTTTAACAATCGTTTTTCCAATCGCATTTTTCCTTACTATCGCTTCTTAGCAGTTTATGAAAAATGGTTAAATTTTAATCAGCGTTCGCTTATTTTTTCAGGGGGAAAAAATTCTCCTGTTTCCAATTTTTAAAGTAAATTTTTCTGTGGTTAAAATATTTTGACGAAATTGTTTTAAAAGTAAACATTTTCTTAAGCAAATGACTATATTTGAAGATTAATGACCTATTTTCAAAATTGGAAAAATTACGGTTGTCGGTGATCTTTTTTTTTACCTAGAAAAATCAGCCATAATTTGTTCAAGTTCAACGATTTTTATTTTAAATTGGTAGGAAGCCTAGAAAACTTTTTGTTTAAGAGACCTGGTTTTTGGCACAGCTACCTTAGTTATAAAAATGTAATTGTTAATTTAGGGTGGCCGTTAGATCGAAAAATCACCGGAAATTTTACAATTTTGAGAAGAAAAATATATAGAGTCACTAAATAATATAATGCAATTTCGAATAAGTAAACTTTTAAAAAATATTTATGTTAATTTTGTAACTATTTCTAATTTGAAATTATTCAGTTTATAATGCATAATTCTAAAATCTTTTGCTTCACAAATTTTCCATTCTGTGTCTTCTTTTTCAAGCGTACATTTGCAATTTAAATAATTTTAAAATGCAGTTTTAAAATGAGATTTTTTTTTAATCTCATAATTTTCCTACTGAGAGTCCATTAGATGGTCATCAATTTATCAATATATTATTTGCCAATAAAAAGTATAAAAATCCGTTTACGAAAAAATCGACCTTAAACAAAATTTGATTGAAATATTTATTTATTAAATTCTCATATAAAATTAGGTAAATATAACATTCGTAGCACTTGTTTTTAATATACAGAATTCGATTTTTTCTAGAATTTTTAACAGTTGAAAATTTGATTTTTAATTTTCTTCAAGTTTCAACTGCTAAAATTTTATTTTTACATGAGAATTTAATAAACATTTCAATGTACACAAAAAAAAAGAAAAAAATCAATTTTTTCGTTAACTTGTCGCCGTTGGCAAATAATGTTTTTGGCAAATTAACAGTCATCTAATTAACCACCGGATAGAGAATTTATGAGATTTATAAAAATATTAACTCTTGATCATCTCTTTGTTAACCAATTAATTATTGGTTTTTAAATTCTAACTATATTTCAATTGTTAAAATTAGAACAATAATTTATTTTACAAGAATTTTTTTTATTATTATTTTTATTTAAAAAAAAGTATTCAATTTTTAATTCATTCAATTTGATTTTTTAAAAATATTTATAAATATTTGACTATTTAAAATACGGAATTTAGATTCAAATACTAAAAACTGTACAATTTGAATATAAATAGTTTAAAATAGCCTTGACTAGTTAAATTTTCATAGTGATAATTTAAACTTTGAACGTTCCAATTTTAATTTTTCCTTTTTTGGTTTGTAAGTGTAAGTATTGAATTTAGATGTATTAATTCAAATTGAATAATTATTATTTTAAAAAGTCATAAAAAAATATTGAACTTCTTACTTACAAAGTGTTCATTTAAAAAAAATTGCCCGTTCAATTTTTAATATTTATAACTTACAATAGCTTACAGTGATATAATTTTGAACATTTCCAAATTTATTGATTCATTCTTTAATATAAAGCAAAAAAAATGATAGCGTGGCTTTATACTTTTGAACCTAAAATCTTGAAACTGTTGCTAAAATTTTTTAGTTATGCAGTTTAATAGCATTTAATTTAAAAAAAATTTTTAAGCGATGAAAGCTTCTATTTTATGGGTATAAATTATTGAGGGTTTGAGTGAAAAAATTTAAGCTTCAATTTTTAAAATTTGAAATTCAAAAGAGTTTCACTTCGAGTGTAGCAATAGTTAAATAAGTATTATATTATTAATTAATTTATATCAATTAAATTAATATTATTTTACGTATATTTGCGCTTTGAAATAATGATAAAGTGAAATTAGAATTTTTAAATTAATGAAGTAATAAGTGACGTTCGCATTTTTAAATTTAAATGACAATGAAAAATGATTTAAATCGGGAAATAACCGGGATTTTTTTCACTATTAAAACGGCCACCCTGTAAATGAAATGGCAATTTTTAAAAATATTACCGCGTTTACATTTCGTCAAAATAAAATAAAAATCTATTTAATTTGAAGATGAAGTTTTCTCTTTGACATGCAAAAGAATTGATTTGGCTCTTTTAAAAATTCTTTTGGGCACGCAATCGTAGATTGAAAAGGATGTAATAAGGTAATTTTTGTGCCTTGCTGCACTGGTGGGTGAAACAGGGCGTCGCACGCAGGAAGAAAGTCACACACAAACCAGTGATCTGGATAACAGTAAGTTTTTCAATAAACAAAAATACATTTTACAAAATTATAAATTTCTCTGCTTTCATAATTCTCGAAACTATTGCAAAACTTTTCAAATAATGTTAAAGGACTAATATTGACGGAAAAAAAAATTTGTTTCGTGTGAAGAACTAAATTGCGGATTCAAATTTAACGACATTTTTTCTTTCTTTTTCAGACGAAGAAGACATTTTGGAATACCACTTCTTGCACAAATGAAGAATTCAGCCTCGAAATTATCATACGTAATAATTAACTGGTTAGGGGCCGTTTAAAAACTATGTCACGCTGCCATGCTGGAGGGTGGGGGGGGGGCGTTAACGCAGAATGTGACTCTTACAGAAAATATACATTTGAATAACAATTTTTTGAAATGCTTGCAAATATGAAAATTAATGATTTTATTTTACAAGTGAAGCATCAAAATATAGTGTCTCCTTTCAATCTTTTTCGTTGAAAAGTTTGATATTATATTTTTTATTTAGAATTTGTTACTTTTGATTAAAGTTTCTACTATTTGCTTGAAAATATAAGAATTTAGTTGAAAATTTGAATTTTTTTTTGGTCGAAAATTCTATTACTTTCGTAGAAAATTCAACTATTTGGTTGAAAATTCATATTTTTGTGTTGAAATTGAAAATTTGTCTAATTAAAAATTAAGCGGTTTTGTAGGAAATTCCTCTTTTGACTTGGAAATTCAACAGTTTGGCAATATCCGTGTTTTAATTTAAATCCGTCATTTTTAGTGAAAGAATTAATCCTAATTGAAAATTTAACTAATTGGTTGAAAATTAACTTTTTTGTTGAAAATTCGTTTTTTTGGTCAAAAATTCTATTACTTTCGTAGAAAATTCAACTATTTGGTTGAAAATTCATATTTTTGGGTTGAAATTGAAAATTTGACTAATTAAAAATTAAGCGGTTTTGTATAAAATTCCTCTTTTGACTTGAAAATTCAACAGTTTGGTAGACAATTAATCTATTAGGTTAAAAATTCATGTCTTTTGTTAAAAATTCAATTTTTATTTATTTGAAAATTAACTTTTTCAACAGAAAATTTATCTATTCCATTTTTGTTGAAAATGTAGATATTTTGTTATAAATTCGTTGTTTTTAGTAAAAAATTAATCTTCTGAATTAAAAATTGGCTAAAGTTGAAGTATTGTTTTAAACATTCATTTTATTGATTGAAGATTCTTCACTTTCTTTGAATATTGAACTATTTTGTTGACATTTAAAAAAATTGAAAATCATGTTATTCAACTGAAAAATTAACTATTCCATATTTGGTTATAAACGAAATCTTTGGGTGTTAAAAATAATATTATTTATGGTAGGAAACTCAACTGTTTGGTTCAAAATTTAAATTTTAGTGTTGAAAATTAAACTTTTTTGTAAAAAACTCTTCTTTTTAGCTTGAAAATCGAACTATTCGGTTAAAATTAATTTTTTGTTAAAAATTCAACTGTTTTGTAGAAAATACTTGTAGTTAAAAAAATAAATTTTTTAGTAGAAAATTACTCTTTTGGCTTGGAAATTAAACAATTTGGTAGAAAATTCACATTTTGGTTGATAATTTTTTAACTGCTTCATTAAAAATATATTTTTTGATAAAAAATTTATGTTATCGGGTTGAAATAAAAAATTCTGCTGTTCTGTATAAAACTCGTATTTTCAGCTTAGAATTCAACTATTTAGACGATAATTTAATTGTTCCTTTAAAAATTAATTGTTTTAGAATTCATCTGTTTAGTAGAAAATTCAACTTTTTGGTTAAAATTAATATTTTCCGGTTAAAAATGGACTGATCGATTTGTTGAATTATTAAATCCTTTCTATAGAATTCGCCTTTAGGGTTTGATAATTCATTAATAAACTTAATATGATAAAATATACATAAATTTCGATTGCGGATTCAACTATTTCGTTGAAAATTCTTTTTTTAATTCAACTGCTTTTGATAATAATAAAAAAAATATTTTTCTTGAAATACCAACTCTTACGTTTTTTGTTAAGAATTCATCTTTTTGGTTAAATTCTACAATTTTTTATTAAAAATATAAAAAAATTCTTGTCACAAATTTCCGCCATTACATTTTTCTTTGAGAATAAATATTTTTAATTGAAAATTCAACTACGGTTGAAAGTTGAATTTCTTCGTTAAAAATTAATTTTCTGTAAAAATGTTGAAAATTTAATGGTCTCATTGGAAATTTTGTCTTGTTCCAAATTTAACTGTTAATTTCGTCGAAAGTCATTTCTGTAGGTTGAAAATTAAACTATTTGGTTGATAATTAATTTTACTGTGGTTGAAAATTCAAGTATTTCGTTGAAAATTCAAATATTTTGCTACAAAGTCATCTTTTTTGTTTGAAAATGAAACTTTTGTTAAAAATTCGTCTTGTTTATTGAAAATTTATATTTTTTGGCTTGAAGATTAGATTATTTGGTTAAAAACTTAACTGTTTGTGGTTGAAGTTAATTTTCATTTGATTAATTTATTTGTTTAAAATTCAATTATTTGGTTAAAAATAAAATATATTTCACTTGTAAATCTTTAACGTTTCATACTGAATTCATTATAATACCTGTGAATTATTTATATTAAAAAAAAATGTATTCCCCTATTATTCTCCTATTTTTGTGAAAAATTGCACTATGTCTCCTAATTGAGAGCATTTTGGGCTATAAAGTTTTGTTCATCAAATGAAATCGAAAAAAATTGACTTATAAAGTGGTGGATGTTCTTATTTATGAAGCCAGGGGGGGGGGGGTCATGTTTTTTTGAAGATTCCAAAATAGCGTGACGTAGTTTTTGAACGGCCCCTTGATGGCTCATTAAAAATTGTCAACAGTGGCTAGAGCTTCGCAAGTGAAAAATAATTTTATATATATTTCAGAAGCAAATTTTGATGAAGGCCACTTATAAATCAAATTAAAGGAAAAGGGTTAAAGTCAAAATTTTGACTATAAATTATTGCGTAAGAGCATACGGAAGTCAATGTAATGTTTATGATAGATAATTAATTAATGAATGATGAGCTATTGATATGTATCGAAAAAAATAGTTTTAACAAATTATTGTTGAAAGAAATTGCAAAACTGAGTCGCAAGGATCAAACTCATACTTGAAACTATGGGCACGTTTTAATATCTTGTCCTTTTTTTATCTGTATATCACACTATTCTATTGAAGGGGTAATTTTTTGACAGAAGAATTTTTAGCATTTTTTAAAGAGAATATTTAATTCATTCATTTTTGTATATGTGACTTTAAAATAGTGTAAAAAGTGTTAAGAAATATTTAGACAAGAATCGACGTCCCAAGTTTCAAATCATTTGTCACTCGAATGTAATTTATAAGTGAGAAATAAGAATGTGTTTTTATCAGATTATATTTGTCTTGTCATTTGCATCGTTTATAAATTCTCTTTAATCATTTTTCAATTTGGAAGGTATTGAATTTAACATTTTCATGGTATTAAAAGTTTGAACAAAATTAAAATACTAAGTCTCTTAATTTATTAAGTAAAAGAACATTTTGAAATAAAAAATGATATTCTACACTAAACTAGAAGTGCTTTAAATACACAGTCAATAAATTTTGTATACTTTGTATACTTTTGTATACCTTATTACAAATTACAAAAAAACAAAAACAAAACTTATTATGATACTTATTACAAAACCTGCTCTTTCACGCGATTCCAAGTGAAAGTTCTGCAAATAGTATATTGTACAATTTTTTACCATTTCACTTCAAACCCCTCTTTAAAAACCTACTATTTTTGAACGTATTTATTTTTAATTCTTTATCTGTAAAGGATTTTATTTTACACTTGTACAATTTTGAAAGATTTAAAGTAAAAAAATCGGAAGATTTGCATACAAAATTATTAAATTTAGATCGGTTTCATTTTGAAAATATTTATACTTTCAAATAATTAAAGGTTTCAGTTTCAAATTATTTGCAGGAATTAATTTTTTCAACTGAAAATGTAACTGTTACCTTTTCAATCAAAAATTTATCTTTTTTGATAAAAAATGTAATCTTCTTGGTTGAAAATTGAATTATTTTCTTTAAAGTTCGTTTCTTTTTTAGTTGAAATCTTATTTTGCTAACTGGAAATTCAAGTCTTTTGTTTTTGGCTGAAACTTTATCTCTTCAGCTGCAAATTCATGTATTTGGTTGAAAATTAATTTTTGTTTGAGATAAACATTTACCATTTTCACTTAAATTATTCCATTTTTTATGTGGAAAATTTACTTTTTTTAGTAGAAATGTAATCTTTTTCGTTAATAATTCATTTCTTTGATTGAAAAAAAATTTACATAAAAATTCGTTTTTTTTTTTAATAAACAATTCATCTTTTTGGTTAAAAATTCCACTATTTGGTCAAAAATTCATATTTTTGTTTGAAAATTCATAACCGTAGTTAAAAATGAATTCTTTCGGCTGAAAATTCGTTTCTGTTTCGTTAAAAATTAATTTTTTAAACTATAGATGGAACTATTCCATTTTTACTTCAAAATTTATATTTTTAGTTGAAAGTTAATTAATTTCACTGAAAATACGTTTTTTAAATTTAAAATTTACTTTTCTAACTGAAAATTAAATTATTCCAGTTTTGGTTTGTAAGTTTATCTTTTTTAGTTGAAATTTTTTTTTATTAAAACAATCTTTTGATAGAAAATTAATTTTTTGGGCTTAAAATTGAATTGTTTTTTGAGAATTCATTTTTTTGGTTGTAAGTTAACTGTTTGAACTCAAATTTAATTCTTTTATTTTTTGTTTAAAAAAATTGTTCTCTTGAAAATTAATTTTTCTAATATTTTAATTATTCTAATTTTTGTTGAAAATTGTTCTTTTCCAGATCAAAATTCATTTGTTTGGTTGAAAATAAGTATTTTTTGGTAAAAAAATTAATCTTTCAAGTTAGAAATTCAACTAAGTATTTTGTTACAAATTCATTTTTTAACCAAGAAGATTAAATGTATATAAAAAGATCCATTTTCGATACAAAATCGAATAGTTAAATTTCCAGCTGAAAATTAATGTTTAATGTAAGAACTAAATTCCAATCAAGGAAATGCATTGTTTAACAAGAAGGTTCATTTTCTACCAAAAAAGATTAATTTTTAACAAAATACACGAATTTTCAACCCAATATTCAAACAAATTTGGAATTTTAAAGGAATTTTCTACCTAATAGTTAAATTTTCAATCAAACGGCTGAATTTTGAAGTGAAGAAGATACATTTTAAACCAAAAGTGGGATGGTTATATTTTCAGGCAAAAAATTCACTGTCACAAAAAAATGAATTTTAAACGAAATAGTTAAATTAATTTTTAACTAAAATAATAATGAGTCCAACCGAAAAAATTAATTTCTAACTTAATAGTTGCACATGGGTTTTCTGTCTTCAAAAATAGCGAGAGAGGTATTCTTCTTGAAAAATATGGAAAGACCTCTCAAAGTGTCAACTTTTTGAGTGAAGTGGATCAAGGTATAAAGAGAAGCGCACATTTTTAATAGAACTAGCATAAATTAAACTTTTGCGTCAAATTTTGATTTTAAAATCTACTTTTTAAATGTAAATGATGCAGTGAAAAAATACAAAAATTGTTATTTTTTTATTTATTGTAAAAATATAATTTTGACTTTAAAGTAACAATAAAGTTACTTAATTATTGTGCTCATGTCAAATATAAATTGAAATAGTCTTGTATGTGTTTGTTTTGATTATATAAAATATTACATTATAGATCTTGAACTTTTCTCAATTTCATCATGCACATAAATGTTACACTTTTCTCAATTTTGAAATATAAAAATAAAATTTTTGTATACAAATAAAATAATTTACTACAAATATGTCCAGAAAAAGTGGAAAATGGAATCTTAAAGAAAATTACAATCAAATTCAAATGATCAAATTTAATTTAACTTTTCAAATTAAGATTTTTAAGTAAATTAAAAAAGTTGACTGAGTTTTTTTTTGTAAAGAAAGGATAATTAGTTCTAGTATTATAAATTACAAATCTTTAGAGCTAATATTTATACTCAGGTTTCGCTGATTTTTTCTTCTTACTGGGCGGGTAGATTTTCTTTTATTTCAATTATATCAATTTGACATCAAAACGTCAGTTTAAAAAAAGTAAACAGAATTAAAAACCGTTACAAGGTTGGCTTAAAATGTTTCCAATTGTGAAAAAATTTTTCATTTCGCCTATTTTGCTACTCGGAAGTTTGAATAAAGAACAGTGGAAATGATATTTAGCGAAAATGAAATCACTGAAAGTGTGGGTTATATGCCACCCAAATATGATTGCTTGTATTGGAAAAATTTTGAAGAAACAGCTAAGAACAGAAATTATAAAAAGCAAAGTGAGTTACCAGATTTAGCCTACTTAATAAAATAAAAGGCCCATTCAGGGTGGTCGCAGATCATCCTAGGAATCAGGGAAAAGATAGGGATTTTGAAGACAAACAATTAAAAAATGAGAGATCTTTTGAATTATTTTGAAATATTTGAGGGTATTTTAAAAGATACGAAGACATATTTATTAGATTTCAATAATTTGAAAGTAATCCAAAGAATTTTTAATAATTTTTAGGATATTTTTAAAACTTCCAAGGAATTTAAAAAGACTTTTGAAAGATTCAAGAGATTTTAAAAGATTTTCGAAGATTTCAAAATTTTTAGGGTATTTAAAAAGATTAAAAAAGATTTTATAAACTTTTCGAGGACTTACATGATGTTAAGGGATTTTAAATGCTATCAAAGTATTTAAATAAGATTTTGTAAAGAATTTATTCACAAGAATTAAGGGATTTCATAGGATTTTAAAGAATTTAGAATATTTAAGAAGATTCCAAGAAATATATAATTGATTTCAATACTTTAAATGTACTCCAAAGGATTTAAAAAATTACGGTAAATTCAAAAATTCCAAAGAATTAAATGCTTCAGAAAATGGCCATGGATTTTAAATTATTTGAAACATTTTAGGGTATTTAGAAATGTTACAATGGCACTTTCAATAGCAATAAAAAGTTTCAAATAATTTGCAATATTTTTGTATATTTTAAAGGATTCCAATAAATTTTCAATTGACTTAAGTAATTAAATGGGATTTGAAAGAATAAAAAAATATAGGGTATTTAAAAATATTCCAGGGAATTTTCAATTTATTTCAGTAATTTAAAGGAATTTTAAAGGATTTTAATTATTTTAGGGTATCTTAGAAGAGTCTAGGCAATTTTCAAGAGCTTTAGAAAGTTTCAAAGGATTTGAAATATTTTATCGTTTTTAAATAGATTCGCAGGAATTTTCAATTTAATATTTTATGGAATTTAAAAATATTTAAAGGAATTTTTAATTGATTTAAAATAATTTAAAGGGATTTCAAAGGATTTAAAACATTTTAGGGTATTTTAAAAGAGTCCAAGGACAATTTATATCAAGGGGCTTCAAAATATTTTAAATATGTAACGGCATTTCCTGAAATTCCAAAGAATCTTAGAAAAGTTTTAAAGGATTTCAAAAGAGCTGAAATTTATTAGGGTATTTAAATAAATTCCAAGGATTTTCCAAGAGATTTGAACAAGTGAAAATTCTTATGTATCTCTACAAAGTTTGAAAATTTGAAAATGGTAGTTTGAAATATTTTAGGATATTTTAAAAGATTTCAAAGTATTCTCAAGAACTTTAAAAAGTTTCAAGGATTTTTCAAAAGCTTTACACATTTTTAAGAGATTGCAAATATTTCAAAGGATTGGAAGATTTCTAGGATATCTAATAAGATTTCAACGAATTTTAGGGAACTTTAAAAAGATTAAAAATATTTCAAAGGATTGGAAATTTTTAGGGTATTTAAATAAATTCCATGGAATTTTCAAAAAAATTTTTTAAACTGCAAGGGGTCTTCAATTCACAAGAATGGATGGATTGCATTAGATATCTAAGATTTTTAAATATTTTAAGGTATTACCAAATATTAAAAAAAATTGTAAAGGCTTTAATATATTTTATAATATTCCAAAGAATTTTGAATTGTCTTCAGTAATTTAATGGGATTTGAGAGGATTTGAACAATTTTACGGCATTTAAAAAGTTTCCAAGGGTATTTCAAGAGCCTTAAAAAGTTTCAGAGAATTTTATATATTTTAGTTTATTTTGAAAGGTTCCAAAGAATTTGAAATTTACATAAGTAATTTAATATGATTTTAAAAATTTTAATGTTTTAAAAAAATGTTCAAATAAGCAGTTTCAAAGGGTTTTGAATATTTTAGGGTATTTTAAAACGTTTTAAAAGATAGCAAGGCATTTTAAAGAGCTTTGAAATGTTTCAAAGGATTTGAAATATTTGATGAAATTTACAAATATTCTAAGGACTTTTTAGTTTATTTCAATAATTTAAAGGGATTTCAAAAGATTTGAAACATTTACAGGTATTTTAAATAATTCCAAGAACAATTTTCTAGACTTACAGAAAATTTCAAATCTCAAAATTTTCCTAGAATTTCGAAAGATATATACAATTTAAGATTTTTGTAAAGATTCCGAGGAATTTTTAATCTTTAGAAATAATATCAAGGAATTTCAAAATGTTCTAAATATTTTGGGCTATTTGTTTAAATTATGAGGGTTTCAGAGTATTGGAATTTTTTAAGGGTATTTGAAAAAATTAAATGGTCTTTTTTTAAGATATTAAACAAATATTTCAGGGATTTCCAAGGATTTAAATGAATTTAAAGGATTTGAACAATTTTCCATGCTTCTGTACAGAATTTGAAAATTTGAAATATTTTAGGATATTTTAAAAGATTTAGAGGGAATTGAAAAGATTTCAGAGGATTTTAAAACAGTTGAAATTTTTTCGGGTGTTTAAATAAATTCCAAGGAATTTTCGAGAGATTAAAAAAACTGCAAAGGATTATAAAAGAGTTTTTGATTTTAAAGGATTTTCGAGAATATTAATGATTTGAACAAATTTTTATGCGTAAATACAAAATTGGAAAATCTGTATTCTCAAGAGCTTTACAAAGTTTGAAGGGATTTCAAAAGATTTCAAAGGATTTGTAAGATTTTTGGATATTAAATAAGATCCCAAGGAATTTTAAAAGAGTCCATGAAATTTATAATTGATTTCAATAGCTTGAAGGCGTGTCTAAGGATTTATAACATTTAAAGCCAGTTTTCAAGAGATTTAAAAAATTTTAGATACAATTTAGAGTCTATTGTTAAACTAAAAAAGTAGGCAAAATTCCCTAATCCGTTCAAACCCAAGCATTACTATTTATATAAACGTATGGAGGGCGCGACTGGTCCAACAATTTAAAAACTCTCCTACCTATAAAACTCTACTTACACTATGTACCTAAAATATCATGTATGTGAATGTAATACGTGTTTGAATGTCAGTATGACATTAGTTACAATCGCAGCGAGTTCAGTCGCATTTAATAGATTAATTCTCTACTCTCAGCAGAGACATCAGTGTCGTTCGAATCACCCAGATTGACATTCATATTCGCCCCAGATACTCAAAGATCAACAAGCTTTTGTTAGATCTCTTCCTTCTTCACTTTCAATCTTTTCTGTGTCTTTCAAAATTATTTATCAACGAATTTCTACCCAGTGCTTATTTTGGTGAGTTCTCTCAGAAAAGTGCATCGAGTGTTTCTCAAAATTAAAATTAAAATCACTGTCAAGTTTTTGATAGAACTTCAATTTTGGGGAAGAATTCTTGGGGGAGAAGAAACAAAGAACCGATTGGAAAATTTGAATTGGTATAAAGCCTTAGTGAATCCGGAATATTAATGGGCGATTTCCGAAAGTCACCGATTCACGATTTAAAAGTTAAATTTTTGTTTAACTGTATCTGACACTGGTATATAATTTGTTGGACTCGCTAGATAATTTCAAATTTTTTTATTTTCTGTAAAATAAAGGATCTAAAGTTAACAGATTAATAATGAATAATTAATAATTTTAAAAAACTTTCTCAATAAATGAAGAGTGTTTATTTTCCAATTCCCTGGGTTAGGCCTTTCATTGTGCAATATTTAAGGTAAATGGGTGAGTGGGTGTAAATGGGTAAAATGATGATTCCAATGATCCGGTCCTTTATTTCGTTTCATGGTCGCCAGTGAGATAAAGTGTTTGAATCTTTGTGAAATGCATTTGATTAAAAAATAGCAAGTATAAAAAAGGAACATTGGCTCCCCCTGATAATCTTAATTACTGGTCGTTTAACTATAATTAACCCTGAAGTGCGATCGAACTAAATGGTCGATACTGGACTGACCTGTGGCTTTTTGAACGAACTTTTCGTTTCCGGAAGGTAAAGAAAAACTGACACGAGGACTTTTTATAGAAAAAATGAGGAGTGGAGACCAATTGAGCCAAATCAGTGACGACGATTGTTATGCAGGTGGCATTTGTCCCTCCTGCAGACTCGCCATTAACAAGGACACCGGCAGATTGAAGTACGTAATTCTCTATGACATAATATATCTCTTTTGAAGTGATCTTAATTCAATCTAAATCCAGAGAGAGATTAGCTTTAATCTTTTTTGGTAGTCATTGCTGAACAATGGGTACCAATTTAGAAATATTGTTATTTTTATACATTAAATGACTTAGTAATTTTCAAAGGCCAAGGGGGAATTCACTCGTCAGAAAAATGTACGGTGTAATAGGGATTACGTGTAATATGATTAGGTGTAATAGAGATTGCGTGTAATAGGGATTACACGTAATAGAGATTCTTCGAGGCCATCAATAAACTGCTTGACCAATTTTTGTCTGTTTTTACCCCCCCCCCCCCCCCCCCCCCATCGTCGATGAAAGTTTAGTAGTAAAGTAGCTGTTGTCTAAACAATAAGCTTCTGTGATGAATAAACAATAATTAAAAAGTATTAAAATATCGGACTTCAGAGTCAAAAATGCTCGCAATAGAGGGGAAATAGGGTGTCTTCTTTTTCTTCAAAGGTGGAGGAATAATAGGGGAATACATTCTTCTAAATAACATTAATGTAGACACCTTGTTAAATTCAATATAGAAGGCTTTAACTTCCTAAAATTTATAATCTAAATTATATTGGATTTTTAACAAAATATTTAATATTCAAACATAAATGAATTATTTCCTACTAAAAGAGATGAATTTTCGTTTAAAAAAAAGTCATTTTCAACCAAACAGTTTCTTTAATAATCAAATAGTGAAACTTTATGAAACAGTTGAGTTATTTAGAAAAAAATTTCCAACGTAGTAATAGTTACATTTTTTAAGCAAATAGCTGAATTTTTTGGCTACAAAGATGAATTTTCTACCAAGAAGATCAATTTTATACCCAAAAAGATGAATTACAACAAGAAGTTAATTTTTAATCAAGAAAGTTGAATGTCCATTAAAATAATTGAATTTTCACACAAAAATTATAATTTTTAAACCAAAAACAGAGTAGTTAAATTTTTAGTTAAAAAATTAACTCAATAAATGAATTAAATTTTTAATTAGGTAGATTGAATAAAAGAAGGTAATTTTTTAACAATATTGTCTAATCCCAAACGAGGAATTTTTAACAAGATACATACATTTTTAACTTTTGAAGAATAAATTTGAAACCAAAAAATTTCAGACAAAAAAATTAATTTTTAACAAAAAAAAACTAACTTTCACAAAAATAATTAAACCTCTAACTTAAGAGGTGAATCTTTAAAAAATTGAATTTTTAACCAAATAGTTCAATTTACAACGAAAAATATAAATTTTGCATCAAGAAGATTAATTTTCTACCAAAAAAGACGAATTTACAACAAAACATTTGACTTTCGAAAGACAGTTGCCTGCATACGCAAAAACATTAATTTTCAATTAAAAAAGATGAATGCTTAATCAAATAATTGAAATTTTATGTAAAAAAGATAATACTTAAAACAAAAGTGAAAAAGATCAATTTTTAGAATAAAAAATTTATTTTCAACAACAGAAATGAATTTTTAACAAAATAGTCGAATCCTTTACCAAAAAGACGAATTTTTAACAATAAAGATTAATTTTCTGCACAAAAAGCCGAACTTTAAACAAAATTCGTACATTTTAAACTCATTGAGGAGAAATTTTCAACAACAAATTTTTGTATAAAAAAACTTTATTTTTACCAAAAAAGAAGGAGT
Organism: Belonocnema kinseyi; assembly: GCF_010883055.1. Taxonomy (NCBI): domain Eukaryota; kingdom Metazoa; phylum Arthropoda; class Insecta; order Hymenoptera; family Cynipidae; genus Belonocnema; species Belonocnema kinseyi. The sequence goes on along the minus strand of NC_046662.1, from coordinate 64,810,556 downwards.
TTTAACCAAAAAAGTTATATTTTTAAACAAAAAATCGTGTTCTAAAAAGTTGAATTTTTAAACAGAAAATATTCATTTTTAACCAAATAGTACAATTTAAAGCAAAAAAAAAATAATTTTCCACCAAGAAGATTAATTTCTTACGATAAAAATATCAATTTTTAACACAATACATCAATTGTCAACTAAATTCTTGAATTTTATAATAAAAATAAGAATTTTCTATAAAATACTTGATTTTTCATTCCGAAAATAAAATAGATGAATTCAACCAAAAAATACGAATTCTCTAGAAAATAGTTCTATCTTGGATCAAAGCAGATTTATTTTCAACTAAAAATGGTATAATTAAATCTTTAGTTAAAAAATTAGTTTTCAATAACGAAATCGAATTTTCAAACAAAGAGATGAATTTTCAATTTAAAAACATAAATTTTCTACCCAAGAGATGAATTCTGAACCCAAAAAATAAAATTTAAACATAGTAGTTTAACTTTCAACCGAGTAGTTAAATTTTTACACAAACTAGACGAAGTCCGAAATAGAAATATATATAATAGACTTTTTAACAACAACCAAAACCAACATGTAACTAAAAATAGTTGATTTTCTTATTGGCTTCTATTAATTCAACCAGTAAAATTGTACAAAAAGCAGAATTTTTGACAAATTGATTGAATTCCTAACCAAATAGATGAATTTTAAATTAATTTTAAGTTAAAAAAAAAGAATTTTTGACAAGTTTGATTCAACGAAGGGAGACGATTTTTTCACAACAAAAAATTAATGTTAAACGAACAAGATTAATTTTTGTAATAAAAAAGACGAACTTTCAACAAAATACATGAATTTTCAGATAAGAACATTAATTTTTAGGAACAAAAAAAACGAATTATCATGGAAAATATTAATTTTTCTACCAAAAAGATGAATCCTAAAAAAGTAAATTAAAGTTGAATTTTCAACTAAAAAAAGCTGAAATTGTAACTAAATAGTTCAATGTTCCTTCAAGAATACCAATGTTCTACCAAAAAGGCAAATTTGCAACAAAATATGTCCATTTTCAACAAATTCCCGAATTTTTGAGACAAATGATTGATTTATATACAAAATAGTTAGATTTTTAAGACGTAAATATGATTATTTAGCAAAAAAGTATTTCTCTATATAATATTCAAGTTTTTTTGAAAATATATAAACTTTAAGCCAAATAGTGGAATTTTCAAGTAAAAAAGATTAATGTTCAACCAAATAGTTGAATTGTCAAAAATCAGTTCAACTTACAACGAAAAATATGATATGCTAACCATAAGAAGAAGAAATGACTTATCTACAAAACAGTTGAAATTTTAATGCGTTGAATTTTTTATTAAAAAAGATGAATACGCAGCCAAAAATTTGAATTGTTAAATTTTTAGTGTAAAGAACTAATTTAAAACAATAAAAAAAAGATTTTTCAACCAGTGGAATATAAATAAAAAAGACGAATTTTTAAGCAAATATTCAAATCCTCAACCTACTGAGATGGCTTTTCAAACAAGAGGATTAATTGAAAAAAGATTACGATTTCGTAACCAAATAGTTAAATTTTAAATACAAAATATCAGCTTTCAATTAAAAATATAATTTTTTAAACAAAAATGGAAGTTACATTTTAAGTTAAAAAAGTCATTTTTAACCAAAAACTTGAATTTTGAACAAAATATTTAAATTATCAACAAAAGATGTGAATTTTCAAATTAATAATTTTTAATATTGAGAACAATTGTTCAAAGAAAATTTTATTATTGTATGATGTATGTATTTATAAATAAAATTGCACTTCCTTCACGAAATTCATAGCCAAATATTTAATAATGGCTTCTTCTTAGGAATTAATAGCATTTGATAATTGTTTAAAGGAAACTATTAAAAAAATGCATTATATGACTATACTTACCAGTATTAAAACTTAGTTCTTTTAACATAGTCTACTGTTAATGACAAATATGCAACTTTTTTATAAAATTTAAGGACGATAGACTATTATTATTGCTTTAATTAACATAGACGTACACAGTAATACAGGATTTTAACAAGCAATGCAGTTTTTTTAAAAAATCACAAATTTTTATCAACTGTTAGCAAGGAATTATTGCTAAGTAAATTTTAGTATATTCCATACGAAAAAAGCAATTTTTAGTTTACAATTACAGTATAAGAAAAAAAATTGTTCATAACATTGTTAATAACAATAAAAGTCGTAACTCGTTATCAAAGTGTCTAAAAAAGATTTAAAAATTGGTTATTAATAGTTGATTGCATTAAAAACACAAAGTTTAAAGGCTGAAAAATAGCCAAATAATGCATTTGTTAATTAACTTTGTTTAAAAAATCAGTCAATTTTTTTGCTTTATAGCAAGAAGTCATTGTTGAGTAATTGGCTATAAATTCCGTGAAAAGCGGAGTTTTATGTGTTAATACCTAACATGTTGAAAATTGCTGATAAAATTTGTTTATAGAATAAGAACTAATTTATTAACTTTCATTAATATAATTTAAAAAATCTTTTTGTCCATACATTCTTTAAATTGAGTGCGATTCAAGTGAAGAATCGCCATTTTTATATTAATCCAAGTACTTCTAAAACGGAACACTTAAACATTGACTTAAAAAATATTATTATTCCATTAAAAAATAATAATTTTTTTCTCAAAAATCGGCGAAAAGAAATTTAATGCGGAATTTTATTTGAACTTTCATTTAAATTGTCAAATCTTATGAAGATTGTCTTCTGAAAATCAATTCTTTCGCGGCTTCTTTTTTAATATGATTTGTGCCATTCTTTAATTATTATTAAAAATAAAAATTGTTACATTTTTGTTAAACTTTTTTCTTAGAGTATCAATTTGCAAAACGAAAATTTCCATGAATAAACATTCCTTTAGAGGAATAATTAGACATATTTTTTATAAGCAGTTAAATAAATTCCCTGTTTAAAATTGAAAATATAATAGAAAATATAAGGCATTTTACGTAAAAAATGAGTATTTTCATAATTTGCAAACTATATTGAAGTGCTTGCTTACATACATTATTTATACCATATAAATAAATAAAGCAATTGTTTAGATCAAAAATTATATTTTTGAAATTTATAATTTTGTCAGTGTATTTTTTTTATATTGTATTTTTGTATAAAAAACTAAATTGAAAAATCTAGACGTTTGAGCGAAGAATCGAGTTAATTCCCCCTCGTTAAAGATTCTGAATGTGTTTTCACCTAAATCAGGATTGCTACATAAATCCAATTTCAAAATTCCCTTACTGTTCCCAGAAAAATTTTCTATTTTCCCTTCCCCTTATAAAATTTCTGTTCAGGCATTTCAGAAATTTGTAAACCAAAAATATTCAACTTTAACCAAAAACAGTTTTATTTTTAACCAAATAGAAATTTTTCAGAAAGTTAAGCCACAAAGTCCAATTTTTAGTTGAATTAAAAAAAAACAGGTTTATTTTAGACTAAGAAACACGAATTTTTAACAACAAAAATATGATTTTCCAAAGAAAAATAATCAGCTTTCCACTAAAAGAGATGTATCTTCAACAAAACAATTTATTTTCGACAAAAAAATCGACTTTGTAACAAAATAGTGGAATTTTTATCCAAGAAGTTGCATTTTTAACCTATAAAAATGAATTTTCAAACAAATGTATGAATTTTCAAACAAGCAAAAAAAAATTTTACCGAAAAATAGAAACAAAAAAAGAAGAATCTTCAACAAAACAATTGAATTATTAACCAAAAATATTGACTTTTCAACAAAAAAGTGAAATTTTCATTCAAAAAGTTGCATTTTTTAACAAATAGTTAAATTTTTAACCTGCAAATATAAATTGTCAATTAAATAGTTGATTAAAAAAATTATCCATAATTGGAGTAGTTCAATCAATTTTCAAGAAAGTAGTTAAATTCTCAACTAAAATATTACAATTTTGAATAGTCAAAATTTCAATTAACAAAGTAGTTGAACTTTCGACCAAAAAGTGTTACTTTAACCAACAAATTAAATGTGTAATAAAATAATTAAATTTTCAACCAGATAGTAGAATCTTAAGGTAAAAGAGACGAATTTAAAACCAGAAATATACTTGTAGACTGTTTAATAAAAAAAAAAAAACTGTTAACCCCCAAAAAATTGATTTTCTTCTTGTGTCCTGTTAATTTAGTTTGAATTTAAGCGAAAAATATTGAAAAAATGGGAAATCTCTTGAAAATAGAGAAAAAAGGAGGAATTATTTTCACAAAAACAGAAAAGATGGAAATGGGGGAAGTATTTTGCAGTTTGGACACAAGGCATACTGAGTTTTATCAACTTTAATTTTAGTTTATCGAAGATTTCCTGGCTCTTTCAGGTTCTCCCTGACTTTCTAGAATTTCCTGACCTGTAGCATCCCTATAAATCTATTGATGGGGAAATTTCTATTTTCTAAACTTTTAATCAACAATTTTAGAAAAAAAATCCTGAACAAAAGTTTCATATTGTTAAATCAGATGGTGCGTGGGGCGAAATAAATTTTGGCGAGCTTGGATCAGATATATGCTCCTTATACCTGCAGTAATTTTACCTGTAGCTATTATTTTTATCGCCTTATCTCGATCTGCTGTCGTGGGAAAATTTTCACTTCAACAACCCATTGAAAAAAGCACTGAGAGAAGACGAGAGGTTTCAACTGAATCATCAATTTTTCATTTTTGTAAGTCAAATAATATGTTCTTCTTTTACTATTATTTATGATATCGAAAACAGTACCAAGAGATATTTTAAAATTATTGTTTAACTACCTTTATCTGAAATAAGTAGAGATTTAGTAGAGCCAACTAAAAAAAATCATATGTTACTCTCTAATTTCCCCTTGATTCCCTTACTACCCCTACTCTTATTCTTCCTACTCCTCCTCTACTGAACCCTCTCCTCGCTTCCTTAGTTAACAATTCGCTTTCCCTAGCCCTCAATTTCCATCCCGCTCTTATACTCTCATTTCTAATCATTTCTTTTACTTCCCTTTCCGAACTTCACCTCACTCGCCCAACTAACCCGACCCTCAACTTCTTGTTCCCTAATCTCCTCTTCATTTCCCCCTCTCCATATATTTCCATACTTCCCCTTCATGCATTTCTCCTCACTTATCCTATTTCTTCCTCCTTTTTCTTATTCCCCTTTCTTCTTCCCTAAATTTCCCTTGTTTCCTTCTCACCCTTCCCCTCAACCCATTTCTTCTCACTTTCCCTACTTCTCCTTTCCTAATTTATCTCCCTGCCCCTACTTTATCTCCTCTCGCTTTACCCTTTGCCCTCAATTTCCCAACTTCTTCCATCTAATTTCTCTTCTCCTCGATCGGTTAGCTAACACAGATCTTCTCCTAATTCCATTCCGAACCCGGAAAGTCCTTAATTCCCCCTCACTTCCCCTAGTACTCCTACCCTCATCTTCTCTAATTTCCAATCTCCTTACTTCTACCTTATTTTCCTTATTCTTTTACTTCTACCTCATTTTCCTTATTCTCCTACTTCTTCCCTCGTTTCGTCTTCTTCCCCTCTCCTCTCTATTCCCACTCCCCTCCCGCTCTTTTTCTCTTATTTTTCCTACTTCCTCTCTCCTAAATTTCTCTCTATTCCCCTACTTCTCCTTGCCTCCCCTTCTTTCCTTCCTATCATTAGTCCTTACTTCCCTTTCTTTGAAAAAGTACGATGGACGGACGAATGGACGGACGGACGGACGGAAATTCGACCGGAAATATAAGGATTTTTGTACTCGGCTACAGATCCCTAAAATTGAAAGAGTAAATATATTCCACTTGAAAAAACTTTTAGCTACAATTCCGAGTCACTTAGACGAAACAGAAGAAGAGCGAGTTATATTGTCGGACGTGGAAACTAGTTTTGTGCCGACGAATTCATTTGTCGAAACAAAACCTCTTCAGCGACACAAAAGAGAAATGCGCCAGGTATATTCTTAATTAATCAACTTCTTTCCCATTCACGATTTCTTATTAAAAAAAAAAACAAGATTCGCTGATGTGAAATAATTATTTCAATAATGATATTCAATATTTAGTATATATTAGTGCTCCTCGTATGACCAGTCAGACGATTAAATAATTCGAATAATTTCTACATACGCTCAAACTTATACGAAGCCAAAAAAACATTTTATCAACTTTATCGATGACAGACTTCACAGACATGACTTCACAGGCCAAAATGTTATAAGAACAGGCCAAATTAGAACATTTTTCAAAACAATAGGGGCATAAATTCTTTTAACTAAAATTAGTATGGGCACTGCATTGTATTCCATTTTAAAAGTCTAATACTTGCGGTAAAAATATTATACTTTCAAAGAAAAATATGAATTTTTCACTAAGTGGTTCAATTTTCAATTAAAAAGATTATTTTTCAACCCAACAGATTAATTTTGTACCAATAAAGTCAAAATTTCAATAAGTTACATGATATTTGAACCATACATGTGAATTTTTAAGAAAAAGAGAAAAATTGTAAACCAAAAATCGAGCAGTTTAATTAAAAAAATAATAATAATTTCCAACTATAAAAAGAATAAACTGTATAAAAATAGTAAAATCCTTAACCCAAACAAATTACAGTGCACTTAAACTTATTCCACGGCTCACTTATTCCAAGTCTCTTACGCCTGGATATTCCAAGTGGCGAAGCCATTTCGCCTCCCACCACTGTCCCTGTGTGCTCTCGTCCGCGTCAGCGGCTGCCCAATTAAAAAGAGGCGACCTGATGAGCGGGAAGCCCTTGCGCAAATGAAAGGACGCATATATGCTTACAGCGTGCACATGGATACAAGGCAGGGGCAGTCAATGAACATCGCTTGACAAAATCATCACACCACTCGCGGTAGAGGTGGGGGCCCCTCTAGCCTTGAAATACCCAAATGTTCTCGTTTCGTGCCCCTTGGAATAAATTAAAGTTGACTGTTATTAAAATTTGTTGTTAAACAAGTTAATTGTTCTCAAAAAAAAGAATTTTCTACAAATAGATAAATTTTCTACTAAAATGATGAATGTCCAACCAAAAAAAAATGCATTTTTAACGATTTAGTTTCACTGTTAACTAAATTGTTGAACTTTCAACTAAAAAAATAATTTTTTAACAAACAATGAAATAGTTAATTTATTCAACAAAAAAGATTGAGTTTTAACCGAAAAAAAAAACAGAATTTTTCAATTGAAGAGATACATTTTCAACTAAAATGAGGAATATTTAACCTAAAAACGCATGTTTAACTAAATAGTTTTAAAAAAATGGAATAGTTAAGAGTACAACAAGAAAAATGAAGAGATTTTCGATTAAAGAGATAAATTTTAAATTAAAATGATGATTCAATTAAAATATCAATTTTGAGTACTGAAGTTTTTCTCTGAACCAAATAATTAAATTTTCAACTAAAAAGATCAGTTTTCAAACAAAAATGGAATAGTTGAATTTGCAGCCAAAAAGATTTATTTTCAAACAAAAATATGATATTGTAATATGTAATATGATATAAAATATGAATTTTCAATTAAAATAGATTAATTTTCAAAAAAATATTTAATTACAACCAAAAAAAGAAGAAATTTGCAACAAAATAGTTAATTTTTCAACTAATGAGATAAATTTACAACTAAAATTATCAATATTATTGAAGTGTAACCCTTTCCCGGTTTTGATTTTTTTGATCCTACATTTTTTCATATTACACTACATTAATATTGTAGGATAAAAAAATTAAAACATAAAATGATGAATCTGCAACAAAAAAATGCATTTTTAACAAAGTAGTTCCTTCTTAAATCAAATAGTTGAATTTTCAACTAAAAACATACATTCTAAACAAAAAATGGAATACTTAAATTTTCAACTAACAAGATTTTTTTCATCCAAAGAAAGGAACAATTTTCAACAAAATATTTACATTTTTAACTAAGGCGATTAATTTTTGACTAAAAACTTGAAACCAAATTGAAATAATTAAATTTCCAACAAAAAAATCATTTCCAATTTCCAATTAATTTTTCACTGCACGTTTTGATCTTAAACTACACAAAGTGTAGTTTTTTCGGGATAAGCAACATTAAATAAAAAAAAAGTTTAATATGATGGAAAGTTTAACCGAATGAACTTTTCTAAAAATTAAATATCTTTAGATATTTTATTGATTTGCTTTTTTTTAAATTTATTTAATTTAACCGTAGAAATTATTTGAATTTTTTAAATGTTTATAACCGGTCAATTAGTACAATTCAATAATACTCCCTATTAGATACGGGAAGGTAAAAAGAAAAAAGATTCCCGAAAGTGGCTGCATGATTATAATTTAGAAAATTTAAACCCCAGTGGTAAATATGAAGAATATTTTACTTATAAGAGAGATTCTGACGAGGATTATGAAAATGATTTTCCGGAATTGCAAGTAAATTATTTTGGTAGTGTGATTTTTTGAATATTTTTTTGGAAGCAGGACTTTATGAGTTAGACGTAAAATTTGATTTTCAAGTAATTCAATTCTTTTTTTTTTCTAATAAATAAATTCAATTCCATTTAGTTTTAATTTTCTGTTCAAAATTGTAAATTCTAAACTATTGTATTTTTATAAAAATAGTAATTTTTAATACGAATCATTCTATATTGTAGTTAATATTATTTTATTTACTATTTAATTTTTTAATTTTAATTTACAAATTAAACAATTCTATTCATAATTTTGAAATTGACATATATACAATTAAAGCCTCCGTAAGGCCAGGAGTACGTCACTTCGAATTGCAATGTCAAAATTTTAATTTTTAATTTAAATAATGTTAAATTGTAGAATATATAAGTTTTCACCTGTTACAAATTAATAATTTTTTAATTTCAGTCTCTAAGAAATAATAATAATAATAATAATAATAATAAAATTTAAACACATATGGAAGAATCTCAAATTGTATCGTCCGAAATTAAACAATTTTCAATTTATGAATTAAAAATCGAAAAATGTTTAATATTTTGAAGCTCAACAAAATAGAACCCTTTCAACATACAGTAATTAAAAATTGAAAAAGTTTGAAATTCTGTGTTGAAGATTGAAACTTAGTTTCAAAAATGTCCACTTCATTTGATCACGGCAATTTTTATGTCGGAATAGCATTTTGATCTAATTGAGGATATATGATTGTTTGATAGTGAAAAAAAATTCCAACAAATATTTTTCAAAAATTCGGAAAAAATGGCGGTCTTATGCGACATTGAGTTTTTGGACGACTTTTTTTTAAAATTCCATATCTTGGACTTTAATCGACTTATTTATTTATTTGAAGTCTCAATTTGCTTGCTATGAGGTATACTCTAAATAGAAAATATGAAACAAAATAATAAAATGATTTTCAAAAATGTTGTTAAAAAATGTATACTTAAAAACGCGATACCCTAAAAAGGCATTTATTATTTCTTTGTCAGAGGAAGATATAAGCGTTCTGAAATAAAAATTTCTGTGATCAGATGACGATGGCTAGAAAAAAGATTTGAATTTCATCATAAATAAATAACAAATGTCTAATTGAATTAACCGTAATTTTTTGAATTTTAATGCAAAATAATGTAAAATGATCGAAATATTAAGACAACTCTTTAGTAAAAAAAAATATTGTTTAAATTTAAGTGAAAAATTGGAATTTAAGTTGATTGAACCCTGGAGAGTTTAAAATTGAATAAATTAAAATTAACAGACAACAAATTTAAGCGACCTAACATAAAAATATCAAAATACAAAAATTTAGAAATGAAATTTGTTGGTACGATTTAATATCGAGTGTATGGACAGTTGAAAAATGTGATATTTAAAGCAATAGATTTTTTGTTAAAGATAAAAAAATGAAACATTTAAAATGGTAAAATATTTTATTGCAAAACTTCGAAAATGAATAATAATTCAAAATGAATTGTTAAATATTAAATGATTTAAAATGAAGAGTTCAAAATTGTGTTGTCAAAAAACAAAATATAAAAAAAATGATAAAAATTGATATCTCAGTAATTGAATAATTTCTTTAATTTTAAGTGGTTGCAATTTCAGAGTTCTAAATTTTTTATGTTAAATGCTTTTGTAATTTTTTCCTATCAAAAGTTTTAATTTTATAATTCAAATTGAAATAAATTAATTCTGAAAAGAATAATAATTTTGAATTTTTAAACTAATTAAATTTGTTTAAAGTAATTCAAATTTTAAGTTTGGAGTAAACGAAAAAGTATTAATATCACAATTCTTGGTATCTAACATTTTTCAGTTTTAAATGAAGTTTGGATTCGTTTAATTTTCAACATTCTGTATTAGAAATGTTTAATTTTTTATGTTTTTCATTTAAAAGACTATTCATTTAGAATATTTTCTTAGAATAATCCATTCAATTGGAAGGATTTATAACTGAAAACTTTTCGATTTTTAACAGCGAAAAGAACGGTAAATTTATTTTTTAATTTTTGCAAAATTTTTCTAATCAATTTTAATCTTAAATTATAATTTCAATATTTTAGCCCGACAGTACCTAATCTAAAATTGTTTGATTTGCAACGTTTTTAATTTAAAATCGTTCAATATTATTTTATTTCAAATTTTTAGAAATAAAAAGCCAGCTCGTGCATTTACTGTTAACTCAAAAATAACTTATTAACATCCTTTGCAGAAGTTACGTAACCCCTATAGTGACTAAAAAAAAGAACGTTCCGAATTTTAAATGCGGCACCCTCTCAAATAGTATGTTTATGAGAAAACAGAAAGCAATAAATCGTCTTTTTTTCTTATTTATACTAATTGAGATAGTAAATAACCTTGAAGTTGTTTACGCACAAATTTTTACTCATAATTGCGCAATATCATTATATGGCATCCTCAATAAACTTCAAGAATATTTTAGAAATTTAGCACAGAAACGAACCACTTGAGCTGTGGAATGGTCTCGATGTCGGTAACTTGTCAGTAACAGGAATCTTGAGTTATAACTCCTTTTTTATTTATTGGGGGAGTGTCGCAAACAAAATTCGAAACTCTTGTCTTTCTGGGTCACCAGTTCATTAGTCCATAATCAGATTAGAATTAGGGATGACTTGAAAATAGATTCTGAATGGCCAGATGAGAAGGTGGAAGATTTCTTAGCGAATGATAATCCAGAAGTGCAAACTGAAATTTCTGATTCTGCCGAGGCCGATGCTAACGATTACGATTACGAGGAGTTAGTAACTCATGTAAAAAAAATAATTTTTACTTTCGCGTCGAATGTGACTTCCGGCTTTTTGCACGTTGTAGAGCAAACGAGCTCGTCAACTTAGAGGCAACAGTAGGTAATTTGGCAAAATCACAGATGCCTTGGCAATTGTCGGATTCACTCAACAGCGACGAAATGGACGAGGACGAATCTCAAGAACCGGATGATTATGAAGAAGACGATTTACCGTTATTCGATAATTCTTGGATGCAGATGGTCGACTTGGAAGATACAACTGATGATTTTTATACCTTCTGGAAAGGCGAGGGAAATCGAAATAGTATTCGAAAAGCCCAAGGTACATTTCCAGGGTGGCCGCCAAACTTCATTTTTTAAATTCCTTCAATTTTTCCTGATTTTTCCCTTACTAATTTTTCATTTTTCCTGACTGTTAATATTTAAATTTAAAGAATGATGTGATTAATTTTGATGTTAAATATTAAATATTTTCGACTACTGTGCTATTACATATTTGAGTAAGAAACGAGAAAAAATTTAAGTCCGCCCGGATTAGAACCGTGTACGCCATTATACATGGTAGCGTTAACAAATTACGTCACCGAGACTGAATCTCTTTTGGAATCTCTTTTAATTTTAAAAATATATTCAACATTTCTTGAAGAATTAAAAAATAACCTAAAATATGAAAAATCCTTTGGAATATATTATAATCCCTTGAATTTTTTAAACCTCTTGAAAATTACTTATATTCTCAAAAAATAACATAAAGTATTTTTAATACTTTGGAATCCTTACAAATTATTGGAATCTATTAAAAATTCTTTGGAATATTAAAAAAAAAACCTGAAAAATATTTAAAATCCTCTGGAGTCACTTAAAAACGCTTGAAACATTTTAAATTTCATGAAAATTCTTCGAAACTTTTATAAAAACCCGAAAAGATTTGAAATCTTTTCGAATCTCTTAAAATTATTGAAATGTATTGAAAATTTCTCGAAATATTTTAAAATATGCTTAAAAATTTTAAATTCTTTGTAATCCCTTCGAATGATTGAAATCTATTGAAAATTATTTGGAATCTTTTTAAAAAATATGAAAATATTTAAAATCCTTTGAAATCTCTTTAGAGCCCTTGAATCTTCTTAAAGCTCTTGAAAATGTCTTGTAATTTTCAGAAATACCCTAAAATATATAAAATCCTTTGGAATCCCTTTAACTCATTGAAATATATTTAAAATTTCTTAGAATCTTTCCAAATACTCCAGAATATTTCAAACCATTTGAAATTCTTTGAAAATTTTGAAAGCTCTTGAAAACGACTTGTACTTTTGAAAATGCCCTAAAACATTCACAAACATTTTGAAACTCTTCAAATTAATGTAACCTTTTAAAAATTTCTTGAAGTATTTTCAGATACCCTGCAATAATTAAAATTCTTTAAAATATTTTGAAAACCCTTGAAACGTTTTAAAGCCCTTGAAAATTCCATGGAATTTTGTAAAATACCCTGAAATATTTTGCAAATCCTGTGGAATCTCTCCAAATAATTAAAATCTATTAAAAATTCCTTGGAATATTTTTAAATGCCATAAAATATTTGAAATTCTTTGAAGTATTTTGAATTCCCTTGGAATTTTTTTAAGCTCTTGAAAATTCGTTGCAATTTCTAGAAATATCTTAAAGTATTTTAAAGCTCTTGAAAATTACTTGTAATTTATCAAAATACCGTGAAATACGTCAAATCCTATAGAATTCCTTAAAATGATTGAAATTTATTAAAAATTCCTTTGAATCTTCTAGTATATCATAAAATAATGAACATTCTTTGAAATATTTTGAAATACCTTGACATTTTTTAATGCTCTTGAAAACCCTGAAAAAATTTAAAAATAGCCTTAAATATTTTAAATCCTTTGAAATGCCTTCAAATGATTGCAATTTAATAAAAATTTATCAGAAACTTTAAAAATACCCTAAAATATGGCAAAAGTATTGAAGAAAATTCAGAAATATGCATAACTTTAGTTCAATAGTGTGCCAAAAATCATGAAAGTAACCATGGAGTCTTTATCTTTCAAAAGTGACTAAAAAGTAATTTGAGAAAAAATTGACTGAAAGTTTCTGCGCGGTAGCCCTGCTTATTCTTGAAAGTTACTTAAAGCGCCTCTTCTAGAAATTCCCGGACTTTTGCAATTATTTTCAAAATACCTGACTTTCCCTGATTTCCAGGTTTTCCTAACTTGCGGCTACCCTGATTTCTTTAAAAATTATTTTTAGGAGTACACTTTTCCTAGAAAACATTCTAGCATAGAAAAATCTTGAGGCTTGTTTCTCCAACTCAAAAATAAAAATCGATTACAGCAAAGATGATGCTGAAATACATGGATAGAAATGCGGATCCTTGTGAGGATTTTTATCAATATGCATGTGGCAACTGGGAAAAAAATAATCCAATTCCGAAAGATAAAGCTGGATATGACACTTTTGAAATGCTGAGAGAATCGTTGGATTCAGTATTGAAGGAACTGCTAGAAGAACCAATTCCTTTAAATTTGAAAGATTCCAATGATGCTATCATCAAAGCGAAGCACCTTTTTCAAAGTTGTATGAATTATGGTCAGTACGTATCCTTTTTTTATTTTGTTATTTATTATCATTATTTATTTTTCTTATTTTATTTTACTTGAATCCAATATTTTGATTAGGGGCCGTCCATACAATACGTTACCGATTTGAAGGGTGGGAAAGGGTCATCTACGATTCGTCCTCATACCTCTTTCAGGACGAGATCCTACATAGATTTCCACCTTTGTTACCGCCCGTTGTTTTTAGAGCGACACCCCGACACCCAACCCACGGGCAGTCCACGACTCGTCCTCAAACCTGCTTCAGGGCGAGAACATACGCACGTGCGATCCTTGTGGATCACCGGTGGCGAGGGCAGGCAGTCCCCCTACTACTAGCGGACTGTTACCCCTCTGATATTTTCCTTATTCGGCAAAACCTATATCCATGAACTTATTCATGCCATGAATTAATATGAACCATAATTTGAACAGCCCACCTTATTCACGAACGATAAATAATATCTTTGAACTTCTTAATTTAAAACATACACAGAAACTCACAGTCGTTTAAAGTACTAGCAGTAAACAGGACCGTGAGATAGTCTAAGTTTTAAGATTTTACGCAAAGTAGTTTTTTTTTTTATAAAAAAGTACTAAAACTGAAGAAATTGATAGGATTTCTCGTACATTTCAAACATTGTTTTTGCCCATTATTTCCTTTTAAATTTCAGTCGAGTATTAATTACTTCATTGATATAGGTTTTCCCGAGTAATAGCAAGACTATAGGACTGTAGGGGAACAGAGCTGGAAGTGGGGGACCGTCTCTCGTCGCTACGGGGGGAGGGGACAAGAGCCAGACCGTACGTGCGATCTTTTTCATAACACATGTATCGAAAATTTGACTTTCGATGCCCCGGTAGCGGGTCGAAAGTTGTGTTTTTAACCCTAGACTAGAAAGTAGAAACAGGCGACCGCGAAAGTAACTTTACGCCGTAACTGGTATCGAAAGTATATACATTCTACTTTATCTGCAGTTGTCTGCAGCAATTCTCCCTCTTATCGAACTTCGTTTCGAGAATCGTGTCATTCATACCTATATCTGTCACTGTCTACGTATTTACAAAGAATAACAACTTTGATGAGATGCAAAGGAGTTTCAGGCATCGAAAGTCAAATTTTCGATACATTTTTTATGAAAAAGTGTATGTGCAAGTCGAGGCGAAGCAACAATTTGACTCGTGTGATATTTACCCTCACTTCGCTCGGGCAGCTAACTTCACACTCATACAATTGTCGCCCTTCGCACCTTGTTGCGCAATATACTATTCCTGAAATATAGTCAAACTCTTCTATAGCACCGATTTTGGGGCTGACGGTGGGTGGGAAATAAATCATTAATGTCCGCTCCGCTTTTATTTGTTTACGCCTGAGTGCTCACCTGAGTGATAACCGCAGACACCGCGCACCCCTCACAGATCCTGTTACACCTGCCTGCGGCGCGGCGTCGATTCTTGGAAGGGCTATAGAAGGGAGGGTTATTGAAGGGTTTCACTGTACTACATTTTGTGTCAATGAAGGGGGGGGGGGAGACAATAAAAAAACGCTATGGACTTAGATTACATTTAGTACGTTTCCTGTTGATATATTTGAACAAAGGTTTTTTATTTTTAGGTAAAAAACTATTATATTTTTAGTTTATAATCCATAGCGCTCGATTAAAATTTGTATTATTTTCTTTAAAAAAATGCAACTATTTGGTTAAAGAGTCATGTTTTTCAATGTTAAACTCTTTTGTTGTTTTTTTTTCTTGCTAATTAATTTTTCGAACTGAAAATTTATCTATTTCATTTTGTCTAAGAAATTAATTTTTTAATTGAATATTTATCTTTTATTATATAGTGAAATCTTCCTATAGCCCTTCCGAGAATTGACGCCGCGCTGTAGGTAGGTGTAACAGGAGATGGGCGAGGTGCGCGAGATCTGCGGTTGTCACTCAGGCATGACCAAACAAAGGCGGGCTACAGTGAGTTAGTAAAAATTTATGAATTTGATTGAAAATTCGTCTTTTTACGTTGAAAATTAATTTCGTTTGTTGAAAATTTATACATTATGGTTACAAATTAAAAAAGTTCAGTTGGAAAATAATTCAGCTTTGCTTGACGATTCAACTACTTCGTTTGACAATTAGTCTCTTTGTTATTGAATTCATCTGTTTTTTATTTCAAATTAAAATATATTTTGGTTCAAATATCAATTATTACAAGTTTCGTTAAGACTTTATCTTTTTTCGTTGAAAAATAAACTATTTGGTTCAAACATGACCTATCGCAACCAATTGATTTTGTTGTTGTTGAAGTTTTATAAATTTGTTCAAAAAAATTCATCTATTTGGTGGTAGATAAACTTTTTTGTTGAAATTTCATATTATATAATTGAAAATAGAACTACTTTGTAGAAATTTGTTTTTTTTTGCTTGAAAATCAAACAATTTGGTTTAAAATATATCTTTTTAGTTTGAAAATTGAACAATTTGTTAGACAATATTTTTCTGCTTTGAATGAAAAATATTTTCTAGTAACAAAATCAACTGTTTTGTTTCAAATTTATCTTCTTAAATGCTTTTAATTAAAAATATAAAATATTTCTTTGTGTGAAATATCAACTATTACATTTTTTGTTGAGAATTCATATTTTTCCTCAATAATTCAACCACTTGGATAAATTTAAACTACGTTGTTAAAAGATCATTTTATTGGTTGATTATTTACCTATTTAATTAAACATTCGTATTTTTGGTTGAATTAAACTGTTCTTTAATTCAAAACAAAATATTTTTCAGTTGAAATATCAACTATTACAAGTTTCATTACAAATTAATATTTTTTGCTTGAAAAATCAACCGTTTGGTTTAAAGATAAAATACTATGTAAAAACATAGTAAAAACATGTAAAAACATAGTTTTAGTTGAAAATGCCATTATTCAGCTGTAAATGAACTTTTTTGAAGGAATTTGATATTTTCGCTTTAAAAACTTAACTGAAAAATCACGTATTTTGTTGAAAATTTGTTTTTTACTAAAAATAGAATCTTTTTTAACTGCCCAAAAGTAACATTTTTTAAAAGATTTTCAAATTGATCGAAAAAAAGGTTTTATATGGCAATTTTTAGCTCATCCAATGCCAGAGTTTTTGTATAAAATGTAAGAGAAATTAATTTTTTATTACGATTGATTAAAAATAGGTGGTATTTGTCATTTTTTAAAACAATTTCTGTAAACAAATTTACAGTTTGAAATATTTTTAACAATAGGTTCATTTTTTTACAGAATGCACCAAGAATGTCTTTTCAGGTTATTTTTGACCGAATTACCGGAAAGACATTATTAGTCGATCACGTAAAAAATTTGAGCAGATTCATTGAAACATAACCAAACTTTGAATTTGTTTATGAACATTGTTTGAATAATTAATAATTCTTGTACATTTTCAAAGAATGGAAGCAAAGTGTTTCCGAAAAGCCATTCTGAGTTGTTTCAATAAAAGAAGTCATCCTATTGCTTGAAAAATAGTCAAACTGTAAATTTGTTTATAAAAATTGTTTAAATAATTAATAATTCATATAAGCAAAGAAAGCCTCATATAAAGGAATCGTAAAAAAATAATCTTATATGATTTCGTAAGAAAATTTAAGCCTATTCGTTTAAAAATATCCAAATTGTTAATTTTTTAAATAAAAATTGCTTGAATCATTATTAGAAAGAATCTATTTTCAATTAATCATAATTACTGACAATTATTTTTAGACAGTTTTAGTATAGATATAAGACCTTGTTTTATTAATCTGAAAATCTTTTAAAAAATGTATTTCTCAAAAATTAAAAAAGATGTCTAATTTTGTTGTTAAATAAAAAATTAAAAAACATTTTTTAATAAAAATTCAAAAAAAATTCTTTCATTAAAAAGAGTAAACGTCTAAATCGATTGGATAATGTAGGCTAAAAATTATTTTGTCCATAGACATTTTTTTTTGTACCACTGTTGGACGGTTGGGCTGGCAGGGTGGGGTGGAGGGGGTGTAAAACAAAGCTTAAAATTGGTAACGTAGCATATGGATGGCTCCTTATATAAATAAAAATTTGAGTCGATAGAGTTTTAGTACAGAATTTGATTAAATCAATGCGAGACCGAAAAGAGTTCTGATATAGAATTCTCAATGTTCATAATTTTTTTAATGAAAGCTTATTACCTGAGTATTAATTTTCCGTTCGATAAAATTTATTTTAAAATATTCGCCAGAGGCCATATAGAGTTTGATGAAACACAATTTTCATCAGCTGGTAGCTCAGACAGTGGCGCTTCTGCTTCATGGCCGGAAGGTTGCGTGTTCGACTCTTTCTGCCTGAAATTTTTTCTTTATCTATTTTTTCTTCAATAAAATGATATTAAATATAATTTTCTTTAATAATTCATAAAAATTCTTTTATAATACCTTTTTCATGAAAAAACTGACTTATTTTAACTTTATCATCTTTTTTGCAAAGAAATTTGTTTTCTAAGAATGTTATTAATTTTTTTCAATTGATTACAATACTATATATTTAGTGTTAAAAGTATAAAAAAGGATTTTGGAGCGAAAAATTGTATTTTTAATCAGAATTTTTAAACAGAGCAGTGACTCATAAAAGAAATACTTGCTTCGGAAGGTTGGATACTATTAAAAAGTTTAATAACCATTTTATAAAATAAATTAGTTTGTGAAAAACATGATAAAATTAAATGAAGTCAGTTTACTCGTGAAAAAGGCATTGACAGAATTAATATTTGCAGATTGCTTGGAAGATTGCTGTAGAAAATTATATTTATAAACATTTGAATAAATAAAAAATTAAAAGTGATAAATAAAAAAGTGCAACTAAAATTGAAACTGAAATTGAAACTGAAACTAAAATTTACAATTGGTGGTCAGCCCATAATAAATTTCCGAATAATTTAAAGATCCTTTGGATCAAAATTTAAAAACAATATATATTGTCTTGATCTCTGCAATCTAGAGATCTTGGAACAAAGAATGGAGAAGCCTTTACTGGAGCTTTTAGATGAATTGGGTGGCTGGCCAATTCTTCGTCCAGATTGGAGTCCTGAGAAATTCGATTGGCTTTTATTAATCGCACAATTGCGCCTATATAATAATGATATTCTCATTTCTGAGTGGGTTGGACCTGACATTAAAAACAGCGATCAATATGTCATACAAGTAAGAATAAAATTACTTTCAATTGGAAGATTTTAATATATGCAATTCGGTATTTAAAGCTTTTTTCTTTCAAATTTTCAAATATTTGAAGATTCAAAGGATTTCTTAATAAATTACAATAATTTGAAGGGATTTAAAATGATTTTTAAAGATTTTTAGGGAATTTTTAAGAGATTTAAAAAATGTCAAGAAATTTAAAAATATTGCAAAGGATTTGAAATATTTTCAGGAATTTAAAAAGATTATAAGGAAGTTTAAAGATTTTAGGATGTTTTTAAAAATTCTAAGGAATTCTCAAGAGATTTGGAAAGTGTCAAGGGTTTTCGAAGGATCTGAAATATTTCCTGATAGTTCAATAAATTTCGAAGGTTTTCCAAAAGATATACGAATTCTAAAGATATTTTTAAGGATTTGAATGATTTTATGGAATTTAAAAAATTTTCATGGGGTTTTAAAGGATTTACTAGAATTATTTCGGAAGATGTGGAATGATCTTATCGGATCTGTAAAATGATATCAGATTTTAGGTAATTTCAAATAATGTTCAGGAATTTTCTAAAGAATTACAGAATTTCAAAAGATTTTACAGGATCGAAAATATCTTACGATATTTGTAATAGATTTCAATCATTTGAAGCGATTGAAAAGGATTATGTAGATTTTACGGTATTTTTAAGAATTCCAAGTGGCTATTATAGGATATTTTAAATGATTCGATAAAATGTTAAATTTATTATTGTATTTTATAAAGATTTCAAGGGATTTTACAAATATTCGTAGGGGAATTTAAAAATATTCCAAGGAAATTTTAGTTGATTTCAATAATTTGAGGGGATTTCAAAGGATTTGAAATATTTTAGGGTATTATAAATATTCCAAGGAATTTCTAAGAATTTAACAAAGTTTCAAGGGATTTCAAAATATTAAAAATATTTTACAGGATTGGAAGTATATAATGGTATTTTTAATGGTTTAAATAATTTAAAGTGATTTCAACGGATTTTAAAGCTTTAAGGTTATTTAATCAAATTTCTATTCATTTCAGTAATTCAATGTGATTTCAAAAGGATTAAAATATGTTACGGAATTCCAGAAGATTCCAAAGGCTTTATAAAGTTTGAAGGGGCTTTAAAAGATTTTAAAGGATTTAAAAAACGTTAGCAATTTTGAAAGATTACAAGGAATTTTTAATTGATTTTAGTAATTTAAAGAATTTTAAGGTTTTTAAATATTTTACCTTATTTAAAAAGATTTTAAAAGATTCCAAGAAATTTGTAATTTATTTCAATAATTTAATGGGAGTTTAAAGGATTTGAAATATTTTAGGTTATTTCAAAAGGATTTTACAAATTTTAGCGAATTATAAAAGTTTCCAAGGAATTTTTAATTGATTTCAATAATTGATTTCAATAAAGGTTCTATACAGCACCTATAAGGTTTTCATACTTAAAAAAATCTTTTAATGTACTTTAATAAGTTTACCGGGATTCCCGGAAATATTATTAGATTTAATAGAATTTAACGGTATTTAATCATATTTTCATGGATTTCTCCAAATTTATTCTCAAGAAGTGGGGGATTTCGTAAGGTTATTAAAGATTTGAAAATGTTTTCAAATATTTTTCTTAAGAATTTCATCAAATTCTTCTGAAATCCTGTACATTTTTCTAAATTAATTTCATACTTACTAAATTAAAAAAAATTGTAATATTTTTTACGTGTTTTCAATTGAATTAATTTTTTTTAATTTACCATGAATTTTTATGATTGTCATCGAATTTTTTTATTTCTCTTAAATTCATTTAAATCCACTACAATTTTATTTAACTCTATTGGTTTTTTGGATATTTGGAATTTTTTCAATTCATTGGAATTTAAAAAAAAAATTTATTTGAATTGTTTTGAATCTTATAAATTTATCATTAGTTTCTAAAAATATACCTGGAATGCTTGTCAATTTCATCGAATTCTTTGAAATTTAGAAGAACATTATTCTCATAATTCATGCAAATTCGTCACCTTTATTCAGTTTGTCCATCAAAAATTATTCAATTTTTAACACTTGTTTGAAGAAAATTTAGTGAAGGCAGGCCTAGGAATAAAAAATACAATTTTCTTAAATATGAATTTAAAAACATTTCGTTTCATTTATAAAAGATCCTATATTATAAATGTTACAAGATTAAAGCTTTAAATCAGACCATTTTTAAAAGAAAAGTTTTAAGATTAGCTTTGAATGAAAAAAAATAAATGATCCAATCTTAAATGAAATATTAAAACGTTTTTCTTTTTTTGAAAGTACATGCTTTATATAACAAATGATTAATAATTTAACGGAATTTAATTT
Organism: Belonocnema kinseyi; assembly: GCF_010883055.1. Classification (NCBI taxonomy): domain Eukaryota; kingdom Metazoa; phylum Arthropoda; class Insecta; order Hymenoptera; family Cynipidae; genus Belonocnema; species Belonocnema kinseyi. The sequence continues at coordinate 64,789,128 of NC_046662.1, read as the reverse complement.
GCAGAAAAGATAAAAATATAAAAAAGTCTCTTACTTTCTAAAAATGTCTACTTCAATCTTCTTGAATATATATATATATATGTTTAAAATAAATTTTCTAATTAAATTAAATTGCAGTTTGATCAAACATCCCTGGGTTTGCCAACAAGGGACTACTTTCTTCAATCTTCAAATGCAGTTTACCTCAACGCGTATAAAAGTTACTTGATTAAAGTAGCAACCCTCTTAGGATCACCTTTGGAAAATGCAAAAAAGCAGGCAGAAGAACTGATTGAATTCGAAAGAAGGCTAGCGAAAGTATAATTAAAATTTTTGATAACAAAATTCTAAGCAAGATCAATGTAACAACAGTAATAGATAGGAACGGGTATTTTTATATCAAGATTCCTACCTCACCAAGTTCGAGAGAATTCTACAGCCGGAGTGGTCTATGTCCGTGATAAATTTCTAGATTTCTTTCGAACGGTTCCGATGAAGTGACAAAATGATTTTCCTAATTTCGAGGGACTAATTTGCGTGAACAACTTCAAGGTTATTTATTATCTCAATTAAACATTTCGCGTAAACACTTTCAAGGTTATATTTTCATTTGTCATTGTATTTTCTACTGCGTCATATTTTATTGAGAAAAACAAGAATGATCTATTGCTTTTTTTTAAAGGAATGTGTATTATCAGATTGATTACTGATCGAGTGCTTTCCAATTAAGCTGCTAGAGAGATTAAAAGAAAAATCCTTTTTCAGAAATATACGCTATCTCAAGCCAGGTGTTACATTTATTATACGCGTGATTTAAAGGAATCTGTATTATCATCAGAGGTAATTATTATTGATCAGTGCAGATGTCATCCCACAATCTGTGCAAATAGAAATAAAAAATATCGATCAAGGTAACTCTTCAAATAACACAAAATACTTAACGTCATTTCTGACTACATGCAATATAAATTATTTAAATTTTAAAATTAAATTTTTGTAAACAAAGATCTTCTCACTTGGCTCCACTGGAAATTGAACCACAGAACTTCCGATTGATGGTCGCGTGCTTTTCGGGTACTTAATTAGAAAAGCACTCGGCTAGTAATCGGAAGTTCTGTGGTTCGATTCCCAGTGAAGTGAAGTGAGAAGATCTTTTCTTAGAAAAATTTAATTTTAAAACTTCTTGTTTTTCTAAAAACTATGTGACGCAGTAGAAAATGCAAAGACAAATCGAAATATAACCTTGAAAGTGTTTACGCGAAAATCCTAATTGAGATGATAGATAACCTTGAAGTGGTTTACGCAAATTCGTCTCTCACAAAGTGTGCTATATCATTTTGTGACATCATAGGAACCCTCAGAGAATATTCTACAAAACTTAACATGAAAATGAACCACTTCAGCTGTAGTATGTTCTCCAAGTCGATAAGGTTGGAATCTTGATATAGAAACACCGCTTGCTATCTCATGTCAGTCTTGTTACCTTTTTCTAAATTATTTTTTCGAATAGATCACTTCTTCACCAGATGAGAGGAGAAACGTTTCCGACCTTTACAAGAGGATGAGCATTGAAGAGTTAAGATTGGCGATTCCGCAGATAGACTGGCATCAGTATTTATCGATCGTTTTGGCTCGTCCTGCTAATATTTCCGAACCAGTTGTTATATTTGCTCTTAAATATATTCAGGATTTGGTGAATCTTATTTCAAAAACTCCACCAAGGTATAAGATCTATATAAAGAGAAATGTATTTTTAATATTACCGTAAATATGGGCTAAGCGGCGCATGTCGGGGAAAAGCATTTGTTACTGCAGTTGTCGTGCGGTGGCCGACGGTCCCTGCTGGAAGTAAAAAGATTCAAAAAAATAGAAACGTATGGATAGAAAAAATAGAGATATTCAATCCTTCTCAAATGCACACTTTGCATCCCACAAACTCTATCTTTTTTCCACGCCCTATCCGTCGCGTGTACTTATATTTATCTCTTTATATCCCTGACTATCTATACTAATATAATGCAAAGGCGTCTGTTGCACCTCCAATTATAGCCTCGCTAAGGATAAACGTGGATAAGCGGATGATTCGTTTGGATAGAACGACTAGGATTCAAGAAGATAGAGCTATCTCATATTGAAAAAAAGATAGAAATGGATTCACTTGGATAGAAAAAGAGGTATTCAAAAAGATAGACGAAATTTTGGTTCGCCCAACAAATTAAAAAAGATAGAGGTGGATAAAGCTGTGGATTCATTTAGATAGAAAGATTGAGATTCAAGAAGATAGACGAGATTTGTTATTGCTCAAAGGATAGAAAAGCATAGAGGTGGATAAGTGGAGGATTCATTTAGATAGAAATACTGGGCTTCACGAATATAGAGCTATCTTATATTTCAGAAAAGATAGAAATGGTTTCACTTGTACAGGAAAATAGGAATTACATAGTTAGACGAAATCTTAGATTGCTTAACGGATAGAAAAAGATAGGCGAGGATAAGCGAAGGATTCATTTGAAAAAAAAAACACTAGAATAGGGATTGGGAGTGGCAAGAAAAGGATAAATGTGGATAAGTAGCAAATAGACATCGATAGGAAGATTGGGATTCAAAAGAATAGAGGTGATTGTGAATTGGAAGAAAGATAGAAAATGATAGAAAATGACCTGGGATCTAGCTCGATAGATCGATTCTTTCCATTTCAATCTTAAAGATATAAAATGATACAAACAGATAGAGACTCTATCCATTTACTTCCAGTAGGGGTAGTATTGTGATCTTGAGCTATTCTGAGTAACATTGTAAGCGTTTAAAAACACATGCGCCGCTTAGCCCAAGTTTACGGTATTTATATTTTGTTATTTTGATTTTTGATTTTCAATTGTCTTCTTTTTAGGACAGTATCAAATTACCTTTTATGGAGATTTGTAAGACACAGAGTTAACAATCTGGACGATCGTTTTCAAGAAGCTAAACAGAGGTTTTATTTTATTCTTTTTGGGCGAGAGCAAGCTCCACTTAGATGGAAAAATTGTGTCGCCCAAGTCAATTCAAATATGGGAATGGCAGTTGGATCCATGTTCGTTAAAAGATATTTTGATGAAAACAGCAAAAATGATGTAAGTATACAAAATATGAGATTACAAAATACTCATTGCAGAGTGCATGGACATTTGTCAAATATGAATTAACTTAAATTTTTAAAAATATTGTTATTTAAAATTTTACAATATGTGAGTAACAATATTTATGAAAACAGTTAAGATCTCCAGGTACTTGAAATTATTATTATCCATGAAAAGGGACAACTGAAAAATCCCGAAAAATAAATGTCTCAACACTAAAATTTCCGAAAAGAAAATATTCGAAATAGAAAATTCCCAAAAATTTTAAATTGCTGAAATATAAAAATCCCAACTAGAAAATTTTCGAATAATAAAACTCCTGAATCGTTTATAATGTTAGCCAATTGTAAAATTCCCGAATCATAACATTCCTGACAGTTTGTAATAACCAAATTCAAACTTTCCAAATAATGAAATTTCCGATCGAAAATTGCCAAATCATAAAATTTCCAAAACTGAAAAATTCCGAAAAATAGAATATAAACAATAGAATATAATAAAAAATTAGGAAAATGTTTTTTCAATCAATCATATTGATTCATTATAAATACAATAAGGAAATATTGGGAGCAAAAGACATTTTTTATGTTTAATGTATTTTGTTAAATTATTAATAATATTAATCATAATACTAATTTTCTCATTAAAGGAAGTAATAAGAGAAAGGGATGTGAGGGGAAGTAGGGGAAGTAAGTAGAAGAAGTGAGGGGAAATCTGGAGAGGGAAATAAAGGAAATAGAAAAATAGAGGAGAGGGGCAGTGGGGAAAATGAGTGAAAGAATGTGGGGGAAATTTTTGGAAGTGAAGTAAGGAAAGTGAAGGAAAATAAGGGGAGGAATAGTAGAAGGAGAAAGAGGAAAAGATATTTATATTTTAAGGTTAAAAATTCAACTATTTTCGTAGATAGTTGAACTATTTGGTTGAAAATTCATTAATTTGCTGACTATTAATATTTTAGGCCTAGAAATTCAACTGCCTGGTTGAAAATTTTGTCATTTCTTGAATAAAAATTATTTTTTGATTTAAAAATCAATTATAATTTCATCTTTCTCATTTGGAATTCAAACTAAAGCATTTAAAATTAAATTTAATGTAGTACATATACATTAATTTTATTTAAAAACATTTATTTCCCTATTTTCGTAAAAATCTCCTTATTTTCCCTGTTTTTAGAGTTTTTTGGATTCTAAAGCGATTTCTTTTCTGTCGACGTCATTCTTCAAATCTACAAAAGTAGTAAACAAATAAATGAATCGAAAGTTGCAAAAAGGCACGAAATGGAAAATTGGGTTAAAATTCTTGATATTTTACGTGTTTTAGGGGATTCTTCAAAATTGAAGAGGGAAAAGGGGGTAGAACTCCAATCCTTGCAGTTTTAGAATACACTTACTCATGAAACTGAATGATAAAATTCTTAAATTACACAATTTTTTATTATTTATAGACGCTGTCTATGACTCAGGAAATTCAGCAATCTTTCAGAGAATTACTGAACAAAATCAACTGGATCGATAAAGACACAAAGAAAATAGCAAGTGAAAAAGTAGACGCAATGTTTCTTCGGATTGGATATCCAGATTTTATATTAGACCCTGAATTGCTCAACGAACGCTATAAAGATGTAATTAAACTTAAAATTAATACTGCTCATCAATCTTCCTTAATTTCTTTGGGTATGATATTATTGAAATTTCAGGTTATCATACGTCCGGATAAATATTTCGAGAATACTTTAAATATCTTGCATCATTTAACTAGAGTCGAACAGGATCGCCTAGGAAGTGCTGTTAACAAAACTCTCTGGAATACTGCTCCAGCAGTTGTAAATGCTTATTACAGTCGAAATAAAAATCAAATAAGTCAGTTCAATTCTTTAGTTTCTGGAACAAGCACCTGATCAAAAATCCTTAATCAAAATTAATGTCGCAGGAGGGAATTAGTGTCACTGTGAAATTAGCTGACGAGCACAGCTCGGCTCTCAATTGCGGGGACCGTCGGCCCGGAAGAGAGGGGGTCGCGAAGCACCGTGCGTGCCCAATGTGTGCGCGCACGCATCCCACTGGTCTATGGGCACGCACGCTGCTTCGCGACTCCCCCCCTCTTCGCCAACTCGACGGTCACCGCATGTGAGAGCTGAGCTGTGCTCATCAGCTAACTTCACACTGGCTCTAATCCACCTCCTGTTAATTTGGTAATGGATTTTTGTTAAGAAAGCTGAATATTCTAAATTATATTCCGATTTTTATAGTGTTTCCTGCTGGAATTTTGCAGCCACCTTTTTACCACAGATACTTTCCCAGAAGCTTAAATTACGGGGGAATCGGAGTCGTAATTGGTCATGAGATAACTCATGGTTTTGACGATAAAGGTCGTTTATTCGACAAGGATGGGAATTTGCACAGATGGTGGAAAGACGATGCAATTGAAGAATTTCATCTGAGAGCCCAATGTCTGATTGGTAGAGAAATTTTATTAATAATTAATTTATTAATATGATAATAAATTATTCTTTTCATAAATTAGTTAATTTTTTTAAAAGATCAATATAGTCGATATACAGTGACGGATGTGGATATGCCAATCGATGGTGTCAATACTCAGGGAGAGAATATTGCTGACAATGGTGGAATCAAACAAGCCTTTAGAGTAAGTAATATCAAAGATACTTCACACTTTTTCCTCTTTCTCAATTTTTTCACTTTTAACACATTTATTTTTCCCCCTTTTTCAAGTTTTGTTTCGCCTAAATGCAAATTGGATTAATCGAAACCAATAAGAATATTTAACTATTTTTAGGTACAAGTTAATTCTTGTTTTATAAAAAGTCTACTTATTATATATTTAATACATAATTCATATATTTTGGTTACAGATCTTACTATTTTTTTGAACATTGAATTACTTTCATGAAAAATAAACTATTTTAGGCAAAAGTAAAATTATTTGGTCAAAAATGAAATTTTTGTAAAAATTTCATATTTTTTGGTTGATAATTCAACTGTTTGGTAGAAAATTCACTATTCTGACTCAAAAATTCGACAAATTAATAGAGAATTCTACTATTTGGTTGAAAATTAATTGTTGTTGAAAATTCCTATTTTTGGGTTTTAATTTCAATTGTTATGCAGAAAATTCGTTTTTTGTTTGTTTGAAAATTCATCTCTTTTGGTTGATGTTTGAACTATTTTGTTGAAAATTCTTCTTTTTTATTAAATTAAACTGTTTATTTAAAATTAAAAACTTTTATGGTTGAAATTGAATTAATATTGTCTGAAATTTAATTTAATAATGTACGCACATTAATTTATTCAAATAATGTATTCTCCTATTATTCCCCTATTTTCGAAAAAATTGCCGTTTCATCTGTTTTGAGAGAATTTTAGGCTGTGAGGTCTAATCAAAAATAATTATTTTTAGTTTAAATTCCAAAAATTGGGGGTCACAGTTTTTTAACCACAAAATTTAAATGCCTGTTCTGTTTGTTTATTTTGATTGATTATTCATTTGTTTTGTAGAAAATTTGGTCTTTTGGCTTGGAATTACTTTTATTAATTCAATGTTAAACTATTTTATTGACACTCCAAACATTTTATTTCTAGTTGAAAATTTCTCTTTCATAGTTGAAAATTCAGTTATTTTGTGGAAGATTTGACATTTTTGTAGAATTTTTTGTTTCTTAAAAATTCAATTATTTTTGAAATTTAACTTTCTTGTTAAAAACTCATATATTTGGGTTAAAAATTCAACTTCTTTGTAGAAAATACACCCTTTTGGCTTGAAATTTCAACAATTTGGTTAATTTTTTTCTCTTTCAACTGAAGATTCTGTGTTGGTTGGAAAATGACATATTTTGTTCAAAATTAATTTTTTTGTTGAATGCGACTGTTTTTTTATTTTTAATCTAGAATCACTTTTGGTTGAAATTTTATCTATTACATTTTTCGTTGAAAATTCATCTCTTTTGCTAAAAACTGATCTTTTTTAGTTAGTATTTCATGTTTAATTGTATTTCCTCTGGGATTCGTCTTTGGGGGCTAAGATTAAAAGTTGCTTAGTGAAAGGTTCGATATTTTCTAAAACAATTTTGCTGAAAAATAACAAAACTGTAAAAGTATTATCGATTAAGTTTTTAACATTAAGTAAATGAAAAAAATTTAAATACCTTTTCCAGGCTTATGAAACGTGGCTGAGGACAAACGGAGACGAAAATGAGAATCTTCCAGGTATCAATGCCACCGGAAAGCAATTATTTTTCTTGAATTTTGCGCAAGTATGGTGTGGGTCGATGAGACCGGAAGCAACTAGAAATAAATTGAAAACTGCAGTGCATTCACCTGGCAAATTTCGAGTGATTGGCACCCTTTCCAATACAAAAGACTTTGCGCAAGTGTTTAATTGTCCTCTTGGAACGACAATGAATCCGACAAAAAAGTGTTCAGTTTGGTGAAAAAAAAGTTTTATATAAACTTAGGAGAGCTTCTAGTCGAAGCTTAAACATTTATTTACCTGAAAAACTGAAAAAGTGTACATTTATATTTAATTTAGAGGCCAAGAAAAATATACTCAATTTCTATAATAATTTCTTCACATTCTTTAGAGAAAAGTTGTAATCTTAAAAGTGTAAGTATTCATTATTAACTATTTTTATTAATTTATTATGATAAAATGATTTTATATTTGATGGATTTATTGTATATTTTATCTAGATATATAATAAATTAATAATATACGTCATCTTTACGTTTTTTTGTAGGAAACTAGTGTTTTATGAACGACGTGTGTATATATAAATTTTTCGATATTTTATAAAATTGTATATTATCACTACAGTAAAGTTATCACTCATATACACATATTTTGCTCGTGTACTTTTTTTATTTGCTTCTATTTTTTATTTTAACAAACATTTTCATCAATCAACTTTTTCAAGTTGTTGTAGAAATGCCATCTTCCGGGGATGAATCTATACTTTTTTGTTGAAAATTCTAACCTTTTTGGTCAAAAATTCAACTGTTTAGTTGAAAAATAATTTGTTTGGTGAAAGCTCAATTGTTTTGTGAAAAAATTCGTTAACTGTTTTTGTTGTTATTAAAACAGCCAAAGATTTAAAAATAAAATATTTCACAGATACAAATATTTCACAGTTCTATATCATGTTCACATTGTTCAAGGTGGTCTTCCAACTTTCAAAACGTTGTTGGTCACGAGGTGTAGGTATGTATGAATCAGGGGTAGATTTGGGGAACGTATCATATATCATTGGCGAGCAAAAAATTAGCAAAAAAATATGAACTAACAGTGTAGATGAAACGTATAATAAATCTAAGGTTATGTTAATTATTTTATAGAAATATACTCAATCATACTGGTAAAAACAACTCACGATTTATTAATAACAATAACATAAATTTCCTTCGAATTTTTAATTTGATGCGTAATTTTGTAACGTGAATGGAAGCAAAATGTGGCTGTCACCGTCCAACAATAACTTCCCCTAACACATTCAACGAACTTTACCTTTGCTGCCTTCATCTAAAACCCCCAAAAAATTAATAAATTAAAAATAAACACGGCGAACACCTTGTCAAGACTCTAGTTAATACTTCATCACGGCCGTCATATTTAACCACCTTCAATAACTACCCTTAATATATGTAACGATCCTCATCTCAGCTGCCTTTAACTAAAACAGCAAAAAATAAATAAATTCATTAAAAATACCTCGAAGGGTCAAGAAATGACTTAGAGTCCATCGAGCGCGTTTTAATTCTACGAAATATTGACCAACTGAATTACATTTTTAACTACATTGTGCTAGCTTTTCAGTGTGAAACCCATCTTAGTATAATTATTTAATGTGCGATTCCTTTTGTATCTCACTTTGAATTTGTATAATAAACCTTATCTTGAATCGTGAATCTTGAAATCTAGTCAACCCAGATACTTTCCTAAGAAGCTAGTACGTTTTCTCATCCCCACAGTAATGTCAGCGATCCCAACAAACTCCTAGGACACTTAATGAGCCATATCTCACCGGTCTTCACCTTAAACAACCAACACAATTTGAAGTTAAAAGACCATCAGGAACTGCCCCTAGCACATTTTAAATCCTCCCTCTCAGATGCAATTTTCAAAATTTTGACATTTTTTGAAATTTTCGAAATTTTCAAAAAAGTTTTTAATATTTTAGTTGGTGGAAAGTTACGATGATTCAGAGTATAGAAAAAAATCTAAAATTTTGAGAAATATTCTGTAATTTATGGACGCACCATTGGCTAAAACTGTATCATTTGATTTAAACATTGCTTTTCTTTAATCGTAGTTAATTCAATTCTGTAAACAACAATATACTATTTTTTTATAACAAATGCATGAGTTCAGGCACAATTATATAACACTGCTAATATGGAGGAATTTTATAAATCTTATTTTTATTTTGGTATGAATTTATGAAGTTTTGTATAGTTACGAAAAAATTGACAATACTTAAAATTTACTTATTATTTTATATTCTTAAAAGTAAATTTTTTTAGTTCGATTGTCTTCGAAGAAAATTCTTCAAGAAGTCTCAATTATATATAGTTTCTGAGATTAGAGATGAATTTATTTGAATTCTTTCAATTTCCTGTTTTGAACTTGAATTTTCTTGAATTCCCCTTGAAATCTTTTGAATCCTTTGTATAATAATAATTTTTTCATTATTATTAGGATTTCATTCTTATTAAAATAAGCATCGTCTAGTTACAGTGTAAAACCAGGTTTTAATTTTATGCTTAAAATAAATATTGCAATTACTGGAACTTATTCCTATTATTTTTTAGTATATTTTGCTTCAACTATAAAATAAACTTAAAACTAATAAGAAATAGATAGCGAATTATTTTATTTTTTAATATTTCATAGTGGTAAGCTTCATAAATAATCATCATCGAAATGATCAACCCAATTATTTATTGAAAAAAATTATATATGAAAAGTTACAGTTAGTTTATACCATTTAATAAAATAATTAACCTATTTTTTGTGTAATTATTTTTGAATTTTCGCAAGGCACTTAAAGTTATGTAACGTGTAAAGCATGTACAAATAGAAGGTAGTTATTTTTTTAATTGGATAGGGTTAGAGTTTTTAAATGTTTAAAAATGGTAGATGTGAAAAAACATCCTCAAATTTTTAATTAAATTGAAAAAATGTCCTGCATATAATATTGTATTTTCTTTCTTAAAAGCTTTAAAGGAAACAATTTGTTCTTTTTTCAATTTTCTCTAAAATTACTAACTTTAGAAACTACATTATTAAAAAGCGACACTTCATTTTTTCATTTCGGACTTTATTGCTGTTACTTTTTTTTACATTAAATCCTTTTTATTTGTACTATTTCACTTTTTTGTTAAAGAAGGACATTTTTCGCCTTTTCTTTAAACCTATGAACTTCAGAAACTAAATTACTGATGAAACTGATTTTAGTTTTTTATGTCCGGCATTTTTTGCTCTTATCTTTTCTATCTTAAACGCTTTTTATGCACGTGTTTCACATTTTTTCAAGATCAAGGGATTTTTCTATTTTTCTCATAAATAATTTTTAAAATCCTAATATACGGGAAATTCAATTAATTTTACAACACACAGAGTTTATACTTATCAAAAGTAGCATACATACATTTAATAATAATGAGTCACCAAAATTAGAAAAACATACCACACTAATATTTTCATGAAATTTTGATAAACAAAAAGTGTTTTTCTACAAAAAAAATCAATTTTCATATTTTAGCACGAGAAAAGTACTTTGTTCCTTCTCATAATCAAAAAGCAGTTACGCGTTTTCAATCACGTGAATACATTTCTTATGAAAATAGAATTATTTGACTACAATGCTAGATGGAACATGTAGTAAAAGAAATCAACTTAAACTTCAACTTTAGAGGAAATTCCATTTGGGTGGAGAAACATTCTTTTGTTACAAAAATATATTTATCTGAGTGTTATAGCAAAAATCGTCTCAGAATTCCATTTTCATTCTTCATGATGACGGGAAAATTATAGCATTTGCTTTCTTACTGAATAAGTAATGATATTTACAAAAAAAATTACACAGTAGGTGTGCAGAGATATTATTCAAGAATTTTAGTACGTAAATTCTAGATTTAAAAATAGCTCTTTGTATATCATATATCGAATATTAATTAGGCAATGAAAATTTATTAAAGATCACAGTCCTGCGAGGATCAGTCACATAAATGATAGGAAGTCAGACTTTTTTACGCTGAAAACGAATTCAGCCACAGAAATTGTCCAGCACGCCAGGTATTGAAGTAACTTTAGATGAAATGGTGAAAAAAATGATCATTTTGGCCATATTGATGAATTTATTGTAATCTATTTTTTTAGTTGTATATGCAAGTATGTCCATTTATTGCACCATTCTCATCATTTGATGTTGCCTTCACTGTCTGAATCATCACCATCGTCATCAGAGATCACCATCAGCTCTAAGAAGATGTTAGCTCTAAGAAAGCGTCCAGAGGTGGCTGTTGTCACCTTCAACGCTCGTGGCCGCTCGTAATTGTATACCTTCAACATCATCACAGGAGGTTTTAAGCATCGTATTAAATTAGTTGAATTAACTTATGACATTCTAATCTCATCAGTCACTTGACTATAATGTGGCTATAATGTATAATCGGGTTTAGACGAGTAAAATTTTGATAAAAAATAATTAATAATAATAATAATAATAAATAAATAACCCTACCGAAGTTGTTCTTGCGTTGATGTCGCGGTAGGTCTTGAGCTTTCCTTTTATGACTTTAACGGCTATGTTGGCGGTAGAATTGCTACTGACAGGGTTTCCCATGACAAATAGCCTGATAACGAAGAAGAGAGGCACTAAATAATAATGGAGAGCATACTAAAGAAATTGTAACGCATGTCGCTTCCCGAGGATCCTCGAGGCGCCCCATGGAGCCACATCTGGGGGCTACAGCATGCGGGACGGTGGCGATGGTGAGCTGCGAGATTGTCAGGAAGATGTCACTAATCAAATAGCTTGCCAGTAAGAACATCTGCGACAAACGGTAAGCAGCGGAACATCAACTGTGCCTGCTGAGGATGCTTTGGCTAGCGTTAGCTATTTGCAGCCAACCACCTCGACAGAAATACCGTGGGAGAGCATCAATTGGGATGCCACAATGAAAAAGGAATTCGTGCGTCTCTATTACGAACGTACGAAGTTTGAAACGAAAATGGAAAAAGGATACAATTTAAGAACGAAATTTGCTAATTTGCACGTGACAGAAGACCGAGCAATGGAGATTAAATAACAGGTTGATTTGGCGTGGCAAAACGATGGCAATGAGCATCACTTAGAGGAAGCCGCGTCAAACGGTCAAGCAGAAGCAATTGATGTCTATTCTCAACCTATTGATGATCTAACAACACCACATCCTCCTAAGGTGGATGACCTTATACAACCAGAGGTAGAAGCAGAGGTTCAGCAACCAAAAAAGCGACGAAAATGGACATACCATATGAACAGAGATTTTATACGCCTTTATTTTTTGGCAGATAAATGTGGGCAATGTGTGAGGAGAGAACATCATAGACTCTTCTTACTTAAATACCCAGAGCTAGCCACAAAAATAAATTAGCAGAATCTGCCAGATCAAAAACGCTCAATATCTGTAAACAGATTGCTTTCGGCTGTTGAAATAGCTGCTATCAAAATGGAAGTGGAACAGCAGCTTCCTATTGATGAACTCGCCTTGGAAGATGTGGACAACGAATACCTGATTGATGCTGAAGGCATAGGTGCTAGGGATAATGAACATCATGTAGCGGAACCATTAGAACCACATTCGTATATTAGTAACGATGATGTGGATAAGGAAATCCCAGAAAAAGTACAGCACCTTGAAAGGAATTTTGCTCATGCTTTACTAGAGTTCAGATATGTAGAACCAACACTAAGGTATTCTTTGCCCAAAATGAACATCACAAATGATCTGCATGCACTAATAGCACGTCTCGACACCAAGGTTTTACCTACTTATTTGAAAAAAGGACAAACTGCTTTAGATGTGCAAACTCTTATATACTGTGCAGCTGTGTCAACCGTTAGAACTTTGGACCGGAAAACTAAGCCCGCTATTGCAGTTTTTGTCCCAGCAAGGGATCGAGATCCACCATCCATACAGAAAAGGAAATAGAACCAGAAAGCTGACAAACCATGTTACTAAAATCATCCACCCTCGGCACATCGATACATTAACACCAACGATGTTTGATGAGATTATAGACTCCCAACGACAAAGACTTGACGTTCTTACTGTCAGACTGCGTCGGTAAAAGAAAAGTAGTGCACGAAAAATGAACAGATGTATGCATCTTGCGTTGGCAAGGTGTTTTCATAAGATCATTGAACACCCAGATCGGATGCCAGGCTTTATGCTCCAGAGTACTACGTATATGTCACCAAAAAAACCAGACGCTCAAAATCCATCTGACTTTCGACCGCTAGCCTGTCTTCCAACGATTTATAAATGTCTTACAGCTATCATTGCAGATAAGGTATATTCTCGTTACGACGAGAATGACATTCTTACAGTAGAACAAAAAGGATGTAAAAACTCGCGAGGCTGTAAAGATCTAGTCACTATAGACGCTGTTGCCATGACTCAAGCCCTTAAGCATTAATGGAACTTACACATGGCATACATTGACTACAAGCAAGTATTTTCTTCCGAGCCGCATGACTATTTTCTTGAAGTCTTAAAACTTTACAAACTCTGCCCAAGCATTATTGACTTTCTAAGCCAGGCTACGAGGCTCTGGGGTACAAGGATCAAGTATTTTGATCATGTACAACCAAGGATAACTCGGTCAATACGCTTTACGACAAGTATATTTCAAGGAGAATCCTTCAGCGCACTATGTTTCTGTTTAGCGTTGAATCCGTTGAGCAAAACACTAAACAGCATGTCTCATGGTTTCAGAATTCATGATAATAAGGATGGTCATAAAGTGACCCATCTTCTTTACATGGATGACCTGAAGCTGTACGCTAGTTCAGCCCAGAAACTGCAGCAAGTGATCGATGTCACAAAGCAGTTTTTCAATGAGATCCACATGGAGTTCGGACTAGATAAATGTAGAACAGTGCATTTAATTAGAGGGGAGTTAGGGACCGCAGAGTTAGAGAACGAGTTCGAAAATGACATCGAGGCAATGGCTGCAGGCGAATCATATAAATATCTAGGTATTCTTGAATTTAAAGGTATTCAGAATACGATAGTTAAGACAAGCCTAACGACTGCCTTCACTACGAGACTTGGATTGATTACACAGCCCCGCAAAAAAAAGTGTGCGGATCTGGTAACAAGACACACGTATTCCTATGGATTTTGGGGCGCTGAATTCAAATTCGGTATCAAAAATCACCCATCACGTCATGGTTGAGCCATAACCTCAAAAAATGACGAAAAATCATGCACTGAGGCAAATAAATATCAAAATAATGCCAGTGATGCAAATTTTCACTTCAAAAACATGTCGACAACTGTGAAGGTCAACCCTTGCCTGATATCAACTTACTTAACATAACTTTACCCAAAAGAACCTGACCTCACCTAACCTTAATTAACAGAAATTTATTGAACTACACGTACAATGAAATGAATTTTATTGAGTTAACCTATTAAATATAGCACAGATTTAAGACAGAGAACCGTACGCTTACATAGCTACACGTGTGGTTGGATTTCATTCGGCTAGGTTATGTTAGGTCAGGTTTTGTTAGGTTAGGATAGGTTAAACCTCTATGTAGGTTAAGCCGAAGCTGAATGAAACGGTACCGCAAACACAACGGGACAACACAATGAGTTTAATTGTGTTACGTGAAGTTAGGTTAGGTTAGGCTAGGTTAGATTTATTTCTAGGTTAGGCTCGAGTTGACCCATTCGATGTAGCACACATTTGCTACTGGGAAAATATGCTTCCAGAGCTTTACGTGTAGTTCAATAAATTTCTGGTAATTCAGGTTAGGTCAGGTCAGGTTCGACATGTTTTTGAAGTTAAAATTTGCATCACTGGCATTATTTTGAAATTTATTTGCCTCAGTGCATGATTTTTCGTCATTTTTTGAGGTTATGGCTCAACCATGACGTGTTATAAAGAGTTTTCTCAACTCGGCAAACAAAATCAGAGCAATCAACACATATGCCATCCGTGTCCTCACGTACTCCTTCGGGCTCATAAAATGGTCTAACACCGATCTTGAAAAGTTAAACAGAATTGTTCGCGTAGAAATGACGAAGCACCGGATACACCACAGAAATTCATTGATTGAAAGGGTAGTTCTACCACGACATTTAAGAGGTAGGGGCGTTGTAGATATCAAGAAACTGTGTGAGTCACAAGTTATACAGTTGCGAGACTATTTTAACAGCAAACGAAATGTTGCGCTTTACAGTAGCATCTGTAAGGCGGATCTTGACTATACGCTCTTAAATTTGTCCTCAGATGGGGTCTTGAATATCAGGGCAGAAACCATAGAGGAATTAGAAATACAATAGAGGCAGCAAGAGATCCATGGCGAGCACCTCAAAACGTTACAGATATAATGATGTATTGGGCACCATACATCGACAACTTGCCTTCAACCTAGGACTCTTAAAATACTGGATGCCTTTCTATAGATACATTCCAATACTATACAAAAAAGTATACGAGGTGTGTTCAAAAAGTAAGGTGACTTTTCAATTATCGCGGGCTACGTACATTCAAGTTTTAAATTTTTTGTTTTGTTGTGTTGGTACACTCGTCACGATCATATGTTCACAGTTTTGACTATATAGCTCGTGTTGTTTTTCTGGCAGAGGCGTAAAAGGTTAGAAGGGTTTAGTGGAATGGAAGCTTCTAATGTGTCCCCTAAGGGTTTACATTTTTCTTACACCTTCTCTATTCCTGTACACACCCTCCACACACTTACTTGGTGGTGGAAGGGGGACCTACAGTTTAAGGTGGGTTCCGAACCACCA
>NC_046662.1:64769048-64772893 GCF_010883055.1 Belonocnema kinseyi | reverse complement strand
TACGCCAATTAGCACAAATGGTAAGTTCCGACAGTGCCTACAAGTGTGCCTACTGGCCGCTAAATGGCAATACCGGTTTCATATGTATACACCTGGTAGACGCTGTTGCCATGACTCAAGCTCTTAAGCATTAATGGAACTTACACATGGCATACATTGACTACAAGCAAGCGTTTCCTTCCGAGCCGCATGCCTATTTTCTTGAAGTTTTAAAACTTTACAAACTCTGCCCACGCATTAATGACTTTCTAAGCCAGGCGATGAGGCTCTGGGGTACAAGAATCAAGTATTTTGATCATGGACAACCAAGGATAACTAGATCAATACGCTTTACGGCGAGCCATTTTAAGGAGACTCCTTCAGCGCACTGTAGTTCTGTTTAGCGTTGAATCCATTGAGCAAAACACTAAACAGCATGTCTCATGAGTTCAAAGTCATGATAATGAGGATGGTCATAAAGTGACCTAAAGCTGTACGCTAGTTCAGCCCAGAAACTTCAGAAAGTGATCGATGTCACAAAGCAGTTTTTCAATGATATCCACATGGAGTTCGAACTAAATAAATGTAGAATAGTGCATTTAATTAGAGGGAAATTAGGGACCGCAGAGTTAGAGAACGAGTTCGAAAATGACATCGAGGCAATGGCTGCAGGTTAATCATATAAATATCTGGGTATTCTTTTCTAAGGGTATTCAGCATACGATAGTTAAGACAAACCTAACAACTACCTTCACTACGAGGCTCAGATTGATTATGAAGAGTTTTCTCAACTCTGCAAACAAAATCAGGGCAATCAACACGTTTGCCATCCCTGTCCTCACGTACTTCTTCAGGCTCATAAAATGGTCTAACGCCGACCTTGAAAAGTTAAACAGAATTGTTCGCGTAGAAATGACGAAGCATCGAATGCACCACAGAAATTCAGCAAAGGAAAGGGTAGTTCTACCACCACATTTAGGGGGTAGGGGCGTTGTAGATGTCAATAAACTGTGTGAGTCACAAGTTATATAGTTTGCGAGACTATTTTAAGAGCAAAAGAAATGTTGCGCTTTACAGTAGCATCTGTAAAGCGGATCTTGCCCATGCGCTCTTAAATTTGTCCTCAGATAGGGCCTTGAATGTCAGGGCAGACATCATAGAGGAATTAGAAATACAATAGAGGCAGAAAGCCATCCATGGCGAGCACCCCAAAACGTTAGATCAAAATGAAGTGGATAGTGAGGCATCCAATGTTTGGACAAGAAAGTGTGTTCTGTATCCAGAGACGAAAGGATTCGTCATTCCGATACAGGGCAAGGTTGTCATCATAAGGAATGATCGCAAACACGTGTTAATTCAAGACGTTGTTGATCGGTGCCGATTATGTGGAGATATCAACGGTCGGTAACCGTCAAATACGGCGGCTGACAGAAGAAAATATTGCAACAATTTGTTAAAAAATTGTTTAAAAAATTGTTTTAACACATTTATCTTTCGAATTTGACGCCAGATTCGTACTCAGCGGACACAAAAACCAGCGAAAGCATATGCATCTTGCAAAAACTTTAATATTGCAACAATTTGTTAAAAAATTGTTCAAACACATTGATTTTGCAAATTTGACGCAAGATCCGTACTCAGCGGACCCAAAAACCATGAAAAGCATATGCATCTTGTGAACAATTTTATTCTTCGGAATAATTCGTTTAAACAAATAGTTTAAACAAATTAATTTTGCAATTTCGCGGCCAGATCTGTAATAAGTGACCCGAAAACCCATGAAAAAATAAATAGGTTGTTTGGGTAATAGTCAAATTCATTGCTGTCACTTGAGGGTAGTAATAACATTTTTTTTTAAATTCGCCATTTTGAGACATCTATTCTGAATTTCAAAGTTGTTATTTTGCATTTTTCGAACGTTCAACATGTTTGTGCACTTTTGTGCACCAATTTTGTTACATTAAAACAATTTTTCGATACGAAATCCAGCAGCAAAAATTTGTTGTCTCTAATTTTTCCGTGTTTTTTGTTATAAATGCCGCCATATTGAATTTCCTGGTAAAACAGCAATTATTTTGACAACTTTATCTTATAGAGCGGTCTTGAAAACTTAAGTATGTTGAGTCTCAAGCATATGCGACATGTTTTACTACCACAACAGCATCAGCAAAGTTAACCTTAATTTTGTCGGTCTTTTGGGCGTTAATGGGTTAAATTAGTTAAATAAAATTATAACATTCTAATCTCATCAGTCACTTGACTTAGTCCGTGGCTATGATGTATAACCGGGTTTACCCAAGTAAAAGTTAAATTGATGCAAAATCCTGTTAAACAAAACAAGATTCCAACGACCACATTGCAAGTATCTGATGAAGTATCTGATAAGGGGATGTGGTTGGCTGCCTTCTCACTTTTCTTTCCTCTTTTTTATTTTTTTCCGCAAATTCTATTTTTTTGTTGTTTTTTTTTGGTTTTTTTTCAGATTACAATAGGGTTTTTTTGGTTTTCGTTTATTTGTTGTGGTCCAAATTTGTTCGTTGGATTCTTGTTTTGTTTAACAGGATTTTGCATCAATTTGATTATTGGACGTTAAATGGGATTTTTAATTTGGATTTTGGTCTACTTTAAATTTCGTAAATTTTAAAAGTTAAATTGAAAAAAAGTAAATATATATACGAGGTGTGTTCAAAAAATAAGGTAACTATGGTTTTCTCAAAAAATATTCATTTATTCCTCAATATTTATGTTTTCCCCTTCAAAGTAATCCCCCTCAGATATAATACACTTGTGCCAACGCTTTTTCCAATCATCGAAGCACTTCTTATAATCATTTTGTCGTATAGCCTTGAGTTCTTTCAGCGATTCAGTTTTTATCTCCTCAATCGTTGAAAATCGATGTCTTTTCATGGGTCTCTTCAGTTTTTGGAAAAGAAAAAAGTCACTGGGGGCCAAATCCGGTGAATATGGAGGCTGAGGCATGACTGTGGTGCTGTTTTTGGTCAGAAAATCTTTCACAAGCAACGATGAATGAGCAGGTGCATTATCGTGATGCAAAAACCACGAATTGTTTTTCCAAAGTTCCGGACGTTTTTTGCGTATCGCGTCTCGCAAACGGCGCATAACTTGAAGATAATACTCCTTACTAACCGTACGACCTTGTGGTAAGAATTCCTGATGCACTACGCCACGGTAATCAAAGAAGACAGTGAGCAAAACCTTCACATTTGACCGAACTTGACGTGCTTTTTTCAGTCTTGAAGACTCAGGATGCTTCCACTGAGACGATTGGGCTTTGGTTTCGACGTCATAACCATATACCCACGATTCATTCCCAGTTATAACCCTTCTGAGAAAATCAGGATCATTATTGACTTCATTCAACATCTTCTGAGCGATGGTCATGCGATGGATCTTTTGATAAAAATTAAGCAGTTTTGGAACAAATTTCGCTGACACACGTCTCATGCCCAAAACGTTCGAAAAGATAGCATGGCATGAGCCAACCGATATGCCAACATCTTCAGCAACTTCTCTGATGGTAATACGGCGATTTTTCAACGCCATTTCTTCCACTGCTTGAACGTTTTCATCTATTGTTGACGTGCTAGGACGTCCAGGGCGAGAGTAGACTCACCATATGCAACTGTCAACATTTCAAGAGTTTTAGAGCACTGGATTCCATTTTTCACACAAAATTTAATGCAAGCTCTTTGCTCCATTTTTTTCGAAAGAAGAAAATCGCCGAGCACACTAAACCCTTCTAGAGTGGGACGATGGTCGTGGGGGCTAAAGCGTAGGCTTTGGACCCACTCCTTCGGCTTGCGGGATCGATTCCCGCCTCGCACTCTGGAAGAGTCTCGGTGGCC
>NC_046662.1:64767380-64768948 GCF_010883055.1 Belonocnema kinseyi | reverse complement strand
CGAGGGCGCATACTTTGAATAAAATATTTGTTATCATTCTCTTGAAATAAATGTGTTTTTTTCTTGAAAAAATACCGGTTTCATATGTATAAACCTGGTATAGTGACTAGATCTTTACAGCCTCGCGAGTTTTTACATCCTTTTTGTTCTTCTGTAAGAATGTCATTCTCGTCGTAACGAGAATATACCTTATCTGCAATGATAGCTGTAAGACATTTATGAATCGTTGGAAGACAGGCTATCAGTCGAAAGTCAGATGCATTTTTAGCGCCTGGTTTTTTTTGTAACATATACGTAGTACTCTGGAGCATAAAGCCTGGCATAAGACCAGGGTGTTCAATGATCTTATGAAAACACCTTACCAACGCAAGATGCACACTCTTTAGGTACTTGTACCAGAAGTTGTGTACCATGTCCAGACCTGGAGCTTTTCAATTACTTGCCCTGTTCAAGCCTGCTGAAACCTCTAAAGCTGTGATGTTTGTCAGTTGCATTTCAGGGCTCTTGCTTGCCCTTGCTTCCTCCAGTTTGAACCACGCAGTGTCCAAATTGCATCTGTTCATTTTTCCTCAAACGCCCGACCAGCAGTTAGTCATATCTTCCAATTGAGGGACTTCGGTGTCTTGCTGGTTATTTGGCTTTACTCTCAGTTAATGTCCTCTCATGACTTTGACGGCTATATTGGCGGTAGCATTGCTACTGACAGGTTTTTCCATGCGAAATCAGCTGATGAGAAAGAGGAGAGGGACTAAGCAGAAGGCCAAAACCTAAATAATAATGGAAAGAATACTAAAGATATTGAAACGTATGTTGCTTCCCGAGGATCGTCGGGGCGCTCCTGTAGCCACAGCTGGGGGCCACAGCATTACTATCCAAACGGATCATTACACCCGTGCCAATCGACCTGACATCGTGATGCGAGAAAAAAAGGTGGAAAAGTCGACATCATCGACATTGCTTGTCCGCTTAACCGAAATTTACAGTCAATCTGTATAACCAATATCCACAAGTATAGCGAGTTAAGACATGAAGCAAAGACCATATGGAGGAATGTGAATCATGCAACTATTCATCCCATTGTGATTTCGGCTACAGGCAATGTGCACGCAAGATAAACTGAACATCTTAAACACTGAGAAGTCAGTAAGGTATTGGCAACATCTCAGAAGGCGGTTTCATTAAACACCCGTCGCAGTGTGAGAAACTTTCTTGACCATCAGGAAGCAAGCGACTAAAAATCCGTGGAGTGGCAGATGGCAGCTTCAAGAAAGCATCCAGAGGTGACTGTTGTCACCTCCAACGCTCGTGGCCACCCGTAATTGTATACCTACAACATCATCGCAGGAGGTTCGGAACCCACCTTAAGCTGTAGGTCCCCCCATCATGTACTTGACTGCAACACAGTTGATCAATTATGGAGTAAAAACCAGGCTTTGTCGAATATGTCGGGGCAGACTGCTCTCGTCAGATCACTTATTTGCAGTATAAAAATGCGTCCGTGACTGATGATATATACCGGGACAGTCCTGTGAAAAATAATCAAATAAACCACTATAACCAAAAAATGC
>NC_046662.1:64765541-64767280 GCF_010883055.1 Belonocnema kinseyi | reverse complement strand
TATGGAGAAATACCTCCGAAAACAATGCAAGAATGCGAATAAGTGCCAAATTCCAAAAATGAGAAATTGTAGGCAGAAAACACCAGTCATTCACACAAAATCACCGATTCTCCATTGTACACCGAAATCGGTGTTCAAGTGAGTTGCAAGAAATTTGAGCCACACATGTTCATTCGGAGAATCTAGGGGAAAAGCATTATTTAGACACTGTTTTTTCTCATCCAGAGCAACGTGAAGTGTCGTCTACTAACTGTCAGTCACCTGTCAAGATGATTTTCTCGGGTGTCATTTGGGGTGAAATAGATATTGATAAGCAGGTAAGTTATAATAATAATTACCTAATTTGTAATTTCTTCCCATTTACCATCCCGGCTTTAGTTAAAATATCAATGGCCATGACTAAGCTAACATTTGGAAGTTGCATTAGGAAGTTATCATTTTATTCTAAGTGACTGGTACACACTGTTAAATTAAAGAAAGTTTAAAATCAGGCAAATATTATTTTAATTAGTTTCCTTAATAAAAATTATTTAGTCTAATATCGCAATGCGAATAGTTGCTTTGACAGGTGCTCTGGTGGCTGACAGCGCGGTTCAGCACTCCACAACTCTCGGCATTGAGAAAAAATTCAGTCTCCAAATGATACTTTCCCTAGATGCCCAGATGGAAATTTGCTGCAGCAAATTTAACACCAGCGTCTTTCTGTGTTCTAAGAATAAAGAAAACGCAAAATATTCACTTATTTATACTAAGAATAAAGTAGCACAAAATTATTTTGCACAAAAAAACTTTTTTCCACAAAAGGAAATCCTTATCAAATAAAAAAAAAACCATTATAACACAATGAAATGTACTGACAATAGTAAATCAGACTAACTTTCTCATCAAATTCTCATCGAATTTGAATTTCGACACCTTCTGCGGTACTCATTGGTAGGGTCCCAGCCCACTAGAAACCTCTTTGAAGTGGAGTGGGGCGAGGGGAATGGTACAACCAACGCTCGGGTCGGATCCGACTCCCACCGTACCAGTAAAGGGTGAAATATTTTTTTATAAATGTGAAGTAATCAGAGTTCCATATTTTTCTATGAAAAATACAATCCATGAGTGATAGAACGAAATCAGAAACAACAATAAAGTCCATTTATTTAAAAATAAGCACATAGAACCCAACTTACCTGGAACGACCTCTAAATATATTTATTTTATTTTTTATTTTTACTAAAATCAGGTGTTATTTTCTCATCAAAAGAAATAATTTGTGGGATGCTAATTTATTAAAAATTAAATAAAACTTTTGAAGAGTTTTTGAAACTCAATATTTATTCAATTGTTTGAAGCACATCTTATTTTCAATAGTCCTGCTTTCATATTTATATGAATTTATGCGATCTTAATCTTTATGAAATTATTATTCTAGTATTCAAATAATTTCATTTCTAACCCAGAAACTTGAAATTATTTAAAGTTGCTATACAAAGTTTGCAATATATAATAACGTTTAAACTTGCATGTATTAGTTGGAAAAAATCGTCATTAAATGTGTAAGAATTTTGTATTGAAATAGTTTGATAATTATAGATTGAAAAATGTGAAATTATTTACTTGCAACTTGAAATTATTTAAAGCTGTAAGTAAATAATTTGAAATTTTTCAATCTATAATTATCAAAGAATTTGAATACAAAACTCTGACACATTTAATTACGATTTTTTTAAACTGACATATGCAAGTTTAAA
>NC_046662.1:64750571-64765441 GCF_010883055.1 Belonocnema kinseyi | reverse complement strand
TATATCTAGTCGGGAGTGGTGCTGACTGAAAACAAATGATTTGGAGCGATTCGCGCGCCATCTGTTGGTCATTCTAAGGACTTATTGAACTACCCTCGTAATTACAATTTTGTGATACTGCCAAAATACTAATAAATATTATGATTAATTAAAATGCTTATTGTGCAATTTTTGTTGCCTAAAACCACATCAATAGTAGGTCGAGTTGGATGCGACCCCACCGTACCTTGTATATCTTTTCCAACCACCTACCAGTAGAGGGTTAAATTCACTCAGGGTAGTTTTTATAATATCGTTTGAAGGTGTCAGGCGTGGAACGAGTGCATGCTTGTTTAGTGAGTATATTTCTGTGGAAACTCAAATAGTTGAATTTTATAGCACAGAAAAAAACGCGTCTTTATAACAGTCGAATTATCTTTTCCATCGTCATCAGTTCTATTCAGAGATTACATTATTTTCTCACAATGGGCAAACTACCTTATATGTTGAGTCTCTTAATACTTTATGAGGTTTTATTGCAAGAAAATTTGGCTTTGTCTGCTGAGACTTTTTGTAAGTGAAATACTATCGTTTGAAAAAAAAATCAATTTTATGTAGCTGTTCTTAAGATTTTACCTATCCATTCGTTCAAATATGAAATTTTGCTTTAAAGTGTGACCCTGGTAAACATATAGAATAGAATAAAGTCGATAAGGATTTTAGTTTAGGTTTGAATCTTAAAATTTTTTAAATAATTATTATGCAAGCATAATAACAATAATAACAATAAAATAAATATATTTCTATATAAGTAAATAAAAATAATAACAATTAAATTAAATTAAAATGTTTTAAAATCAGTTCAGATGGCTGATAACCCACATGGAAATGTGCCCGATTTTGCCCAAATCGTTCTAAAGCGCCAATTTGGGCCTAATTGAGAGTCTTACTTTAGAAAAATTTAATTGATTAATGAAATATATTGCTTCTATATTAGGCTACTTGCACCACGACCTTAAACATGCAATTTGTTCTTCTGGTCCAAATTAAATAATTATTAAAACTTACGTAATAAAAGCATTCATATACATATATAAAACGTTCAACATAATATTCTGGGTTATATTTTAAACTGATTTAAAAGTTTCTTGATGGAAACTTAATCAACTATTAAGCGACCAGTAAAAGCCGATTATTTTGTCGTAGTGTGGAAAATTATACGTAAATCTAAAAAAAAATAATATTTTGTATTTTAGAGGTCAAGAGTTGTGACTTTAAAAAGAAACTGTTTTTGCTATTTTCAGCAAAAAATGTGTGTGTTTTTGTGAAACTTACTTACAGAATATCTGATTTCAAAATTGAACGAAAAAAATGATAAACTAACTGTTTTTACTATGTATACTCAATATTTATAAAAAATGTTATTGGAGAGATTAGTTTAACAAGATTGTTTTATTTTATGTTCAAATTACAAAAATTGATAAAATATAAAACATAAAATAAATAAAAATAAAATATAAAACAAATTAATCACACAGTTATGCAATGAATGAAAAAACTAATTCAACAATTAATTGATCGATTGTTTGATTGAATGATTGACTGGTGAATTACTTAGTATCAGGAAATGGAGTAGATCATAAAAAATTTAAAAATTGTCTATAATATAAACTAAACACTATTTTCTATTTATTTAAAAATGTTTTTTTAACCCTTGAAAATATAGTTATCATCATATTTCTCATAATGATTTCTAAAGTCCTACTCGGGAAACCACTAAAAAAATGCACCTCATACTCTACATCTGCGTTTTTGTAGAAAAACTAATTTTACAATTATTAATAGTAATTTATCAATCAATCATTTAATTGATTAGTCGACGATATAATTAGTTTTTTTATTCATTGCATAACTACGTAATTCATTTTTTACATATTATTTTATTGTCAGAACCAAAAAATAATTGTTTCCTCTGCGATAAATTGTTTATCCATTTTTTGTATTTTTAACAAAAATAATACAATTTTGTGAAACTGATTCATTCAACATCATTCTATATAAATAATGAGTAAACCATGTAAAATTAGTTAATTTATCATTTTTGTCTTCATACACTTTTGACAACAGATGTTTTGAAATTTTCAAAAAGAAAATAGATCAAGTATGCATACAGTTGATAGTGTGAAAAATATTGTTTAATTACTGGTTAAATAAGAAATTGTTCTTTAACGCAAAAAGAAAAATGGCGTTTTTTTAATGAACTACAGATGCATATATGCTTTCAAAAAAAAGTTTTTAGGCAGAAAATAGCCACAAAATGACTTTGTTAAGGAATTATAACTTTTGACCTATAAAGGTTATAAGATTATTTATAGTTTAGATTTACACATAATTTTCTTCACTAAAACTATATTTCTAACATTATTAACTTAGCCACAACTTATAACCTATTGGGGCCAGGTCATTGTTTATTTTTCAGAATGACTCGAAATTGTATGTGCTCTAATTGAAATCATAACATTTTTTCTTCAAATTAGGAGGTTTCCAAGTACAAATATGAACATCAGAATTAGGGTTTTCAGCTTCTTTAAAAAAAATCGGGGTTTTTAAAAGAGCCCTAACTCCTCGCTTATTCGAGATAGAGGTTTTTTTTTTTTTACTTTCAAGAACTTACTGTAGATTAATTTTGCTGCAATGGGGCGAGTTAGTCTACGAAAACATGAGTTTTTAAACTTTTTTCAAAAATATTTCCGAAACGCTTTATAGTAGTTTCTAGTAAATTTGGAATTTTTATCAGGACCCCTCAATAAATTGTTTCAGCAAAGAACGCGCTTCAGACTTCTTTTTCCCACCTTCCGTTTACCGACAGGGGTCTTTTAAGTCCTATTCAGTTTCTGAACAGTTGCTGGCTTTCAAAAAATTTAATGAAATTAAAAGTTATTTTTTTAAGTTTCTGCAACACGCTCCAATTGTTGTTGGTGTCAAACGCTTAAAAATTTTTAAATAAAAATTCACATTTGAGGAAAAATAGACAAAATCGATGCTTGTTAAAAAATTCATCATTTTGCGAAAAATAAAATTTAAAAAAATCGTTGCAGGGATTAAAAGCTTAGACTATGACCTTCGAGAAAAATATAGGCCCATTGGCAGCGGCTTCAAAAAGTTGAATTATTTGAAGACCTGAAAAATGACCATTTTTTACAGTGATTAATGCAGGCAATTCCATAGAAAAAGTAGGATATTGAATGTTAATCCATATTTCTTGTACAAAAATATACCAGAATTGCATAAAAACTTAAATGTTGCTCATATAAATACCTGAAAATT
This sequence comes from Belonocnema kinseyi, assembly GCF_010883055.1. Lineage (NCBI taxonomy): Eukaryota > Metazoa > Arthropoda > Insecta > Hymenoptera > Cynipidae > Belonocnema > Belonocnema kinseyi. Next base: position 64,762,135 of record NC_046662.1, on the reverse strand, counting down.
CTAAATAAAGCAAAAAAATTCATATTTATTAACTGGTGAAAGTACTAACGCGGTTTACAGACAGGGTCTTTTATGTCACTGTATGCACTTTCACCGCGCAGCGATCAAAGGTTAACTGACGAACTGCAGCGCCACTGACAGGACCTGACCCTATTAGAACCTAGATTTTTTAGAGGAGGGGAACCGAACTTCGACATTTTCCCAAAGGCGATACATTCCAGTTTGAAAAATCTTTTGTGCCTTAAAATCCCCTGTCTGTAAACAGAGGGTTAATAGGCGAAAATATCTTTTTTCGTACGAAATTTATGTACTAATGACAATAGAGATTGGGATAAAACCCCCAGAAAAGGGGTTTAAAAAAACTAACTTGTATCATTCTTGCAGAATTATCATCAGTTCCTCACAAACGTCAAAAACGAATGGATTAAAGGGAACCCATAGATCATCGAATGTTTCATTCAGCCCATCCGTGGTTAGCTATTTCTCCAGGAAGACATGTAGAGAATCTGCGTTTTGTGGATACATCGAACCCCACCATAGTTGAGCTTTTAGAAATTGGTTAGCATTCTAGAACAGCATATGCAGAATATCCTTATCTCGTCTTAGTGCATGCTTCATTTCTTGAAAGACTAAATTCCTACAACCATAAACTGTTTAAATTTAAATCGCGTGGTAGTCGTCATACAGCACCATTCTCGGTTATGCACAGTATAGTAGGATCTCCTTTCATAAACGAACCTCGCAATATTTCTGTGATAGAATTAGATATACCTGTCTGGTTAGCATATAAAGACAGAAGTGTCTTGTACACTCCCGCGGGATTTACAAAACGAGCTATTAGTTGGGCTTCTGATGAGATAAGTAAAATTATAATGAAGAGACTAGGTCATCTTCTTACTCCAATGTACGGTCCGTAGATAATGGAGACGTTGCTGTGTACATTTTCTATGTATGTATATTTTATCGATCAACGCCTTTCCAGTTTTTCTGTGTAGAGTTCACGTGTCAAATAAAAGAATACATTTCCAAAGGATCAAATTGCCGTTTTTTACTTGCGGGTAGATGCAGAAGCCAGTCTGAAAACTCATTTTTATATTCCTCGGTCAGCCAATTGTTGATATTTTCTGCGACTAATCTACGTTGAAAATGCCTACAACTGGCTCGGGTCCAGTGAAGTTTTCTCTTGCTGCTAGTTTGGCTAGCCTGTCCAATATCGCATTGTCTTTGATACCGCTGCGCTGTGTCCAGGGTTCAAACGTAGATTCATTTGGTTTTCCGTCGCTAGATTGTTCAGTGCCTCAAAACACTCCCATACTAGTAGCGAGGTAATCGTTGTTTCATTCAGGACCATTATAGCAGTCCTGCTCTCTGTGCAGATACGGATTTACTTCTACGATATACACCAGCTTCTGCGTTCTCCTCGTTTCTGGAGCTATCTGTAAACCAGTAGTCCCCATCACTGGACCTTAATGGGAAGGTGGAGGAGTTCCAAACCTGCTGGATTTTTTTACGAGGGCTGGTGAATAATCTTCTAATAACACACCGAAAAGGGTCCGCAATTCTCGGTAGCGTGGGGATATTGATAGCACCGCTACAATGATCTTAGTATATATGTAGAGACACCAAGAATTTAATTTGATCATTATGATTATGCCATCAATGTCCCACTAAAACATACCACCCTTTCTCCATGACAGGAATCCTCCCCGGAACCGCTTTCGCATTACTTCAGAGGACGCTGTTTCTTTGCCTGTTCAGGCATCTTCTGTTTGCCTCTTATACGTTAAGTCAGATACGTGTCCCAACCAGGATGTTTCGCATCGGCCTTAAGAGCACAAAAATTTCGTACTGGGCTGCCTCTTCACACGTCTGACTCTTCCTGCTGGGGCTCCTGCGGGTTCCCTCCTTCTGACTTCAATCAACTTTATGTTCCAATTAAAATAAACGCATCGTCTTCAGTAACATGACAGCGTCAAACAACGGGCTCGTCGGCTTTCAACATCATTCCAACCCTGTTAGTGCTGCCAATGCCATCGTGGGTGTAAACTTCGAGGCCCCTCTGACGCGGCTTAGAATCATACCCTTGATTCTTTCGAGTTAAGACTTCACAGTTGTCAGTTTTACCCTGCTTCACCAGACTACCGCCATATAGGTCAGCCTGGATCGCAAGATCGCTAAGTTGATCCACATAAGTGTCTCCGGCTTCAAGTCCCAGCTTTTCCCTATGCCTCTCCTACAGAGCGATAGATTTGCTAATAGCTTTTTGCACTTGTTTTCCAGTTGCTTGTTCCATAAAAGCTTCTTATCTAGGATGGCTCCTAGATATTTAGCTTGTTTTATGATTTCCAGTTATTGTTCTCCTAATTTTAGTGTACTCGTGGTACTTCACTTATACTATCTGGCAAATACGACTATGCTCGTCTTATTCCGATTGACCGTTCTTGCATCAAGAATACACTATCCCAAGAGCTTGTTGCATTACTCCGAAGAGCGCATCCAGATACTGGCCGCACATTATAATAATTATATCGTCTGCGTAGCCTATAACGTGGTAGTCCTAGCTCGTGAGCAGATAAAACGCTTCCCTGAGGACATATGCCGAGTAAACAATTCCACATAAACTGGTATGACCCTTAGACATAGTTAGGTTACTGTTGGCCAACATGTGGTAGGTCCATTCCAAGACAGCAAGAGGCACAGCATTAGTAGTCATGGTAGCCCTGATCACCCCTCCAGACGTGTAGTTGAAGGGTCCTTCGATATCCATAAAGGTTCCAATCCATATCCATAAAGGAGTAGGCTTACTACTCCACTTAGGACCGTCCACAAGTCTTTCCACTGTTTTCAGTAGAAAATATGTGAGGCTTATAACACGAAAATCCTTAGGTGCAGTATAACCGATCTTGCGTGATTTCAGAATAAAGACTACTCTTATACGTTCCTATGCCATTGGAAATCTGGAAATCTTAACACTATGAATCCGGCAGTCTCAATCGAATTCGCATAGAGAGTGCTAAGATTTCTTTGAGGTTCCCGGGAGTAGCGAGATTTTCAGAACTTTTGGCCAACGGTACGCTCCAGGAGAAATCAGTCTCAGCTGTGCTCGGGGGTATTCGGATGTAGTGAGCTGTCAGTTCGACTCACCGAGGCAGTGTGTGCATGATGAACGTGTGAATGCTTCGTGGTGCGAATGCTCCACGCTTCGCGACACATTTTCAAGATTTCTAAAAACTTCAAGAGTTCCTCAAAGAGTTCTTCTCAGACTTCCAGCGCGGCAATCTGAAATTTCTCAGTGACTAGCTCCTCGTTCTAGCGTCAGACTAGCCCTAGCAAGTCTGGCGATTGGCCCAATGATAATATCTCCAGCCTTCTGTAATAAGCCTCGAATATATGCCTTCTGTACAAGGAGACTTGTAAGGACTGAAAGACTTCAGGGCCCACCTAACTGCGATCCATGAACCTAACGCCGTTTCGGACTCAATTGGGCCACAGGCGGCTTTGGTTGCCTCAGATGTGTCGCCCCCTTTTCTCCAGACCTTTGGTTGAAAAAAGTTTTTTAAATTAAACTATGTTCGAGAAAATTCATCTTTTTGTTTTTAAAATTTTATTATTTGTTTGAGTCTGCAACTATTTTTGAGAAAACTCGTCTCTTTTAGTAAAAAGTTGATTTCTTTAGTTGTTGTTTCAACTGTTTGGTTAACAATTAATTTTTTCTTCCTGAAAATTCGTCTTTTCGTATTGAAAATTCATCTCTTTCGGTAGAAAGAGTCCAAAGTTTTTCATTAAAATCTATACATTTCTTAATTTAAAGACTGTCTGTCTCGATGGGCGGACAATGACATGTTTGAAATAAATATTTGAACTACGCCGTCAACGGGGGAAATATGTTTGTAATATTTTTTACATAAAAATATGAATTCATAATCATAACCACATTCAGAAAAACAATTTTCTAGGATATGGATGGAAATGTCTTTGAATGAAAAAAATTTTGATTGATTCAACAAAGTATTCGATGAACTTAACCAAATTTTTTGCTTGAAATAACCAAATGTTACATCCACCGAAATATTTGGTTAATACAGCCAAAAAATTTGATTGGATCAATCATATTTGTAGTTGTCCATATAATAACCGTATTCTATGATTAAACCAAAATAATTGTTGTTGATTTAACTTAATAGACTTCTAAATTCTCAAATTATAACCATTTTTGCACTCAGAAAAATATTTGTTTGAATCAAACAACAAAATTTATTTGAATTCATATAATGGAATCAAATAAATTTTTTGCTTCAATTAAAAAAAGGTTTATTTAATTTTAAGAAATGGAAACTATTTGCCTTATTGATTGAAACAAATAATTTGTTTAGTACAATTTGTTTGATATAAATAAAAAAATGACTTATTGAACAATGAATTTGTTGAAAATCTGTTTATTCGAATTCATAAAAGTATTTATTTGATTCAAACAAAAAATACAGTACAAATCAGTACTACAAAGTACCGCTAGGCGTGCTAAAGTGCTGCCGGTGGTACCGAAGGGACTAACCTAGAATTTAAATTAATTGATCATGTGATTTATTTGATGGCATTCGTATTTTTTTCAGTGTTGTATTATTTTAAAGGTTCTGATTTACTATAAAATGATAATATAATTGAAAAATGGACTCAATATCTCTAGTTTAGGAACTACTGAAGTTCATGGTTTTTACCTGGATATAATTGAAGATTTCGAATGTAAGTCTTTTTCAATACTAACTTCCTTTCTTTATAATGATGATTTATGAAATCAATCATGTTCTTTTCTATTATAATTATCACTGTATACTTAAAAGCAGGAACACATATAGTATATACATTCAATTCAAATGTCTAACTCTGATTCATTTCTCATTATTCTAATTTATGATTCTTCAACACAGAAATGAGAAGCACAGAGTTAAAAATTAACCAGAATTAAGCATTCGGATTGAATAGGTGTTTCTGCTTTTACATATTCAATGATATTTATGATTAACAATAAACATATTATCGAGCTTATACATTATTCTTATAAAGAATGCTCAATTTTAAGGTTAAGTGCAAAAAAAATATTTACTCCACTTGAACAAAATCTTTAGTTAATTAAAAATATATATTCAATGTAAACAAAAACTTTATTTATTTTAAAAAAGAAATTTATTTAACCCTTAAAGGTATCCCTGGGGTCTTTTATACCTAGCCTTTTCAAAATCATGATTTTCGTAGCTTAAAAATTTTTAAATAAGACTTGTAGCGCCATTTGTCGACAAAGCATGAGTACCAATTCCCTTGAGGTACATTTACGTCAAGCCTACTGCCTCAGGTGTGCTTCTGTGGTGCTCCGAAGTGGACTGGTGTCGCCAGAGACCCCACGGATACGTTTGTGTTCCAAAAGTGTTACTGATTTCGAAAATTATTTAATCATTTGAACTTATTTATTCATATATAAAGTAAGAACATAATGTTTTGAAGTATTTAAATTTATTGTAAGTAGTTTTAAAAATAATTTTTCAATTATTAGGATTTCTTATAATCCACGATCGAGTATACGGCAGCGTTTACTCGAGCAAGACATCGTATTCAAAAATCATCGTATTCTAAAATCATTGTAACTTCAGCATTCCAATCAGAACCCAAAAATATCAACAATTACAGTTCTTGAAAGTATTAGTATGTATTTGATGGTACCACACTTACAAGAACGAATTACCTATTCCCGGCTAACGAGAAACATCAAAGTTGGTATTAAGTGCATTTTGACAGAAGCTATTCTTCGTAGATTTGTAGATTTAAATGGTTGACGCGCCAACAGTGCTGGACCGGAGTTTAGGGTTTCAAAGATTCTTTATAATCTGGATTTGTCTAACTGAGAATGAACTGAGACTGAACTTAGACTGGGGTAAAGACTGAAGCTGGAGTATAATCGGCTAAACTGTAACTGGAACTAAACTAAACTGATTTCTGCTTCCGAATCCGCTGTATTTATTCACAAGATCCCTTCTTAGATTCCCGTAGGGGTGAGAGGTTTCAGAAGTAGGGATTCTTCTTGGTTCCAATCAGCGTTGTCAATCAATTAGGTAAAAGAGTGGTAAGACCCTAATTGTCCAATGGGCGTTGAGAATTATGTATATGCCCATATATGGAGGATGTCGCAGTAAGCATAATGCCTTGTATCGCTTCCAAAGTACCATGGGGGTAATTAATGAGATAGCCAATCAGTGATTAGGAATCTTGATGTGCCCAAATATGGAGAATGGCGTAAATAAGCTATTATGATCCGTAGAAAAGCGTAAGGTTTGCGTGCGTCCTTTTGGTTGTGTGTGAATGGCTCACCCTTTTATAGCTGTCATCTTTATTAAGCTGTTTATTGCTTTTAGATCTAAGATGCTGGTCTCCGTCATAGAAATATGTAGGTCAGAATGACTAAAGGAAGTTACATTTGGTGTAGGTACTAGCATTTTGTAAACGTATGGGACTGAAAATCTTGTTTGTTTTCAGTTTTGGCTTGCTGATTAATTTCTGGCTTTTCAGGTAGTGTATAGTATGCTGGTTTTGTTAGCTATGGGAATATTTATGTGTATCGCTTATTTTTGTTTACTGCGATGTGTACGTACCTATAGGTACCAGCATATTGTGAGCGTATGAGATTGAAAATGCAGCTGCCTTTTCTGGTTTCCTTGTCAATTAATTTATTGCTTTTTAATTAACGTGTGCCTGTTTTTTGTGCAAAAGATGATGCGTAGATTTTCTTGTGCTGTTGGGTTAACTTTACACTGTTGCGTCGTTTCTTTACAAATCTGATTTTCACAAATGATTTTAACAATACTAGGTTTTTTTTAAAAATAATGATTGGATGTTGAATATAATCCTTTAACTTGTTGAGTTATTATTAAATATAAATGTTATGTAATTATAATCCATTGTTTATCTTATAATGTATCTTATAAAGGATATAAAAAAGTACGCACAAAAAAAGGTTCGTTCAAAAATGTAAAAATTCTTATTGCAACAAAGAAATTTCTGCTGGGGTCTTCAGCGACCCCCCTGATACTTTATGTTATCACAGAGAGGGGATACCTTTAAGGGTTAAACAAACCAAACATTTATTTGAAGCAAAAAAATAAGGATAAACAAAAAATGTATTCGAATCAAACAAACATTTGTTTGACCCCATATTAAAGAAATAATTTGTTTCATTTAAACCAAATTTGTTTGATTCAAACAAACATTTTTCTCAGTGTGGCTATGTAAAATTTAGGCTGGCTCAAAATATCTAACTATGAAAAGTATAGTTTGTACTTGGAAACTTGTGTTCCTTTTTGTATAAAAAGAAAATTCCTAAAAAATATAATTCAATCGGATCTATGAATTTCAAATATTTAAAAAATAGTGTTAACATTATTTAAGTAAATTATTTAATTCAAACAAAGATATCGACAAAACAGATTTTTATCGACCCATAACGTTACCTTCGCTGAGGTTTGTTGTCATGATAATTTCATCATAATTCTCGACATGCTGAAAATTTAGTATGAAAAGACTACTCTACAGATTGAGATTAGATAGTTCCGGTTCATCTTTGCTACAAAGTTGAAATTAATCGAACTATTCAATCATGAATTGTGCAATATTACCTTCCGCCAGGTAAAAATTTATCTGTAGGTACAATCAACTTAGAGTTTCTGAAATCAAAGTTTGTCAAGTAATTCTAAAAGATATTATTTTTACTATTATTACTATTGGGGTCAAACACAAGTAGGCTTTACCTAGTTATAATTTGCTGGATAATAAGCAAGCAGCCTCCATATGCAGTCCCCTTCCATGTTTTAATTCAGCTAGTCATTAGTAAAATATGTAACCATTTAATAATAATAAATGTACTGTCTCGTACAGGTTGATTGAGCTACTAAAAATCGATTTTTGGGCTTAAACAGTAAAGTATCTCTAGAAATAACTGATAAATCAAACTTTTTGGAAAATTTTCCGTGGATCAATTTATCCTTAAATTTGTCGGTGAATCAGTTCAAAATTGTAGGCTATAGGTCGATTGAAACGTTCAAAATAATACATTCTTTATGTTTTTCTGGAGCTTATGTATCCAATTTCTTTAAAATGGACAATGTCCATGTGTAAATGTCATTTTCTTGCGATTTTCTATTGATGCCAAAAGGTTTGATCATTTTATTGTCTGTTTTCAAATATTTTATCGCTCTTTTTGCAAAGGAGTAGAAAAATAAATTTGGCTCAGATTGAAATATTTCACAAATATCATAATTTTGAAAACTAAACTATAAAATTAAAATTTTAATATTTCCATCTTTACAGACAGTTCTCGCAGATACGAAACCCCAGTCTGACGAATCTATAAAGAAATTTTATGAAGTCGCAAATCGATAAGAAAATAATGTTGGGGCCAGTTGGAAAAAATAATTCTTTATCCATACAAATTTCTTTGATTAAAAAAAAATAATATTTAATTAAATATTTAATTTATATATTAGACTCTTGTGGGTACAACTATGATGAATCTGAAAAAATCGAAGGTAGTTATCTTAACGTAATAGTCAATATTGAATAAGAATATACTATCATATCATGAAGAATATTTTTAATTTTTTAATATTTTAACCCATATTTTATATGCTCAAAAAGAATTGTATTTTCTGGGTCCAAAATGCTGTAACAAACCTCTTGCTACATTACAAAAACAAGTAAACTTATTAAGTGAGTCGACAATTAAAAATGAAGATATCGACTTCAAGAAGACTCCAGATACAATCGGCTGTAAGATTGATTAAATCATTCTTATAACTTTTACGCGGTCTGTTGTGGTGTGAATACAAATTTATGCAAATAAAAAAAAAGCTTAAAGCTTCTTTTATGTCATTTAATAATTTTTTAAGCCTATTCTTTATAGCTAAACTATCCAACTTAATAATATGAAATCTCGTTTAAACATTGAACGCATTTCTAAAAATATTTTTTTATGGTTGCCACACAAGATATAAAGAATCATCAAAAAGTATCGGGACCCCCCCCCCCCCTATTGGCGAAAATATTCGTTTTCGAGAGAAATGTTTTAGCCAAAGTTTCAGAGTTTTGGACGAGGATCTGAATGGTGACCTTGAAGTTGACCTTCATGGTTATTTCAAGGTCAAATTTTATTTTTCAAATGGAAACCCCTATTTTTCACACTGTCAGTCGAAAGAATGGAAAATTTTACGTTGAGATATGCATCAAGGTAATGTGATCCGATGACCTTCGGGGTCATTCCAGTGCCGTGTAAACTCAAACAAGGTCTAGACGGCTGATCGGCGAAAATATGCGGAAAAAATGCTTAAACATTGTATTTAGATCCAGTCGACTAAAGCGAGATCCATCGTAGGTCTCATCAGTCCACAAAAAACCCTATCTGTATCCGGCCCGCTAAAGCGAACTTCATTGAGGGTCTCGTTAATCCACAAAAAAGGTCGTATGTGGATCCGGTAAGTTAAGGCGAGATGTTCTCATAAGACTACAAACAAAAGTTCGTATGTGGTTTCCATTTGTAAAATAAAAGTTGACCTTAAAATAATCCTGAGGTCAACTCCAAGGTCAACTTCAAGGCTGGAATGATCTCGAAGGTCATCGGGTAGCATAACCTTTATGCATATATGTGCGTAAAATTTTGCGTTCTTTCAATTGGCGGTGTCAAAAATAGGGTTTCCTATTTGAAAAATAAAAGTTGACCTTGAAATAACCTTGAAGATCAACGCCAGGGTCAGCTTCAAGATAACCATTCAAATCTCCGTCTAAAACCCTGAAACTTTTGTCTAAAACATTTCTCTGGAAAACGCATATTTTCGCTGATAGGGGGGGGGGGGGGGGCCGATACTTTTTGATGACCCTGTATGTATAATTTAAATTTTAACTGGATCATTTTTTGTTTACCAGCAGACTGCTTCGTATCAGAATGATTGAATTTAGTATTATTTTCGAAAGTTTCTATTCGCAACCACGAAAATATTCTCAGAAAAAGGATTTTTAAGCAAGTCTAAATATTTATTGATTTTAGGACCGTCTGTCTGGATTCAAAGCCGGAGAAAAAAGCCAGAAAGAAAAGACATATAATAATTTAATATTTTAATTACGTCATTGACGGAAGGAGCAGTGTTTTTCATGATTAAAAAAAATTATAAATGATAATTAAAGTAAAAATTTCTATTTATTTCTCTCAGACTTCACAGTCTTTCCTCTATTCCCCTATTTTACCCTTTTTCACTTAATTGCGAAATGAATTAATAGAATCTAATAATATATTCCAACTATTTTGGGTGTAATGTTAATTCTCCTAAATTGATGTCTACTCTAATGTTGCTTTATGATTCCTCTTTTTTGGTTAAAAATGTAATTGTTTTCTTCGAAATTCAATAACTTTGTTAAAAAGTTATGCGTTTTACTTTGAAATTGGAGTATTTGTAGAAAATACAACTGTTTGTAAAAAATTCATTTTGATAAATTGAAAATCTGACTCTTTTGTTAAAAACAAATCTTTTCAGTTTGAAAATTCATCTCTTCTGTTAGTATTAAGTAGTTTAAGGAAGAAGAATTCCAGATTCAACTACTTTGTTGAAAATTCATCTTTTTTGGTTGAATTCAACTGTTTTTATTTCAAATAATATTTATGTTTGTTTAAGATATTAACTATTATGTTTTATTTGAGAATTAATCTTTTCGGTTTGAAATTCGAAACTTTGATTGAAAATTATCTGTTTTGGAAGAAAATTCGTCGTTTTGGGTTCAGAATTTAAAAATTTGGTGGAATTATTGGTCCTTTTTTTAATAACCTTTGTTTTGTTTGAAAATTTAACTGTTATGTACAAAATTGGTCTTTTTGGGTTGAAAATTTAACTCTTGTGGTAGAAACTTATTTTTTTTTGGTTCAAAATATAACTATGTGGTAAAAAATAATTTCTTTTGTTGAAAATTCATATTATAGTGCGGATAATTGAAATTTTTGGTAAAAAAATCGTCTTTTTAGCTTGAAAATTCAACACTTATGTTGCAAAACTTATAATTTCAGTTTGAAAACTCATCGCTTCTCATAGAATACTTTTTAGTTCAAAATGAAACTGTTCCATTGAAAATTAATCTGTTTTGATTGACGATTTTGTTAAACTAGTCCTTTTAGTTGAAGGTCTTGTTTTTGTATGTAAACTAAGAATGATTTTAATCAAAAATTTGTATTCACCCGGAAAAAAAATTTTTGAGGCGAACGATTGAATCGAGAATATATTAAACTCAAAGAACGTGTACGCTTGGATTAGGTAAAACGTTTAGTTAGAAGAGTTAAACATTTAGTTACTTTATGTAAATTGTTCTCGTAAATCAGGAATTTGGACGAAATTGCTAAGTTCGAAAGTTTATTATTTTCGACAGATTATGTATAATTGTACGACTGTAGTTCAATAAGTCCTTAGAATGACCAACAGATGGCGCGCGAATCGCTCCAAATCATCTGTTTTCAGTCAGCACCACTCCCGACTAGATATATGGTGCAG
>NC_046662.1:64748539-64750471 GCF_010883055.1 Belonocnema kinseyi | reverse complement strand
AAATAAAAAACTTTCGAACTTAGCAATTTTTTCCAAATTACTGATTTACGAGAACAATTCACATAAAGTAACTAAATGTTTAACTCTTCTAACTAAACGTTTCACCTAATCCAATCGTACACTTTCTTTGAGTTTAATATATTCTTGATTCACTCGTTCCCCTCAAGAATTTTTTTTCCGTGTATTTTATGCGAAAAATGTTGTGATTGGATATTGTATTTCTTCCTTGTAGAAGAAGCTTTGTAAATATTTACACTTTTAAACTTCATTTTTTGACATATCTTGATATGATTGGACCTCAGGAGTCAAACAATGAGGTTCTTAAAAAATGTACCATGTGTGCGTGAGTGTATAACAATACAATGTTTAATTGTTTATAATAACTCGAATATAAATTAAGGTAGTTTTATCAAATTTTTACAGATTGTGCTCCTCAATAATGCTTATTATTGTTTGTGTGTAGAGTAGGATCAGACAGGAATACTTTTCTTACGATTTTATATTTTTCTCAAAAATGGTTTTTGATATGAATCTTGTTGCAATTTTCATTATATTTACGAGAAAAAATTGTATACGAAGATTGTATTTAAAGACGTACTTTTTTGTATAAAAAAGGTTGCCGTTGAATAATTAAATACCTTAAAAAATAAAAAAATAAATAAATTTGAAAAATTCGTAGTTTTTGGAAAATTTTTATCACAGTATTGCAAGCCCATTCAAACCAAAATTTTTTAAGCATTCGGTGGTATTTGATTGATATAATTCGATACAATTTTTATAACTATCTCTGAATTTTAGTGTTTGTAATTCAATATTTAACATATTTATAACAGTATAAGTTCAAAGTGCAAGTTATTAACCCATCAGATTTAGATAATATTATTTTGAATTTTCTATTGCAAAAAAGAAGCATTAGTAAGTACTGGATTTCATACTATTTTTGTGGACAAGGTTTGAAAATTCAAGACTTTTTTGCGGAAAAAACTTCCCCTTCATTTTCTCGAATTGTTTTTTTTTAATCTCACTCTTTTTATATCGATAATATTTTACGAGGAAAAATTATTACAGATTATTGTAATATAACTATGATAATTGCTCCATAGTGTGAATAGTACGTGCACCTATTCATGATTTTATGAAAAATCAGAATAGCTCAAAGTCGCGTCACAAATCAGACTGTTTAAAATTGATTAATGCTGCACGGTAAAAAAAATTGAGCTGTGACAGGGATATTATTTCTTATTATAGCCAAACATTTAGCTGAAAACGAACGAAGGAATTTAGAAAGATCTCTGGATCTGCGAAAATGAATATCCTTGACCATTTTCCATATACCAGGGATATCGTATAGTCAACCCCCTAATAAGTATAGCTATAATAGGGATATTAAGAATAGGTGTCTGAAGCAATTATCGGAAGAGTGCCGGTGCATTATGGGAGCAGCGAAATGAAATGGCGACGGTCTAATCGGGAGCAGTGACAGTAGAGATTTACTTTGGACAATTAAACGCTTTTTACCACTTAAAATGTGCGCGATTGTTAATATTAAATGGAGTTTATGATGCAGTAATAATAATTTACATTTGTTTTGATTGTAAGCGATAACTATATTGAAATATCAAGAAACGCGATACAAACAACAAACTTGAACTCCAAATGCAATACACGGATTTCAGGGAAATTCCTTTTCGCGATACCAGACGAAAGATTGGCTACTTTAGGTTAATATATTTCTATAACAACTAAATTTTTTTTCTAATCTGAAGATAATACGAGGGTAGTTCAATAAGTCCTTAGAATGAAGTATAAAAACAATTTTTTTTGGGTAATTTTTTTTTTATTTTACAACATAATCTCCTTGGAGCTCTATACACTTGGTCAATCGCTTTTCAAGTTTTTTTAATCCTTCAGAAAAGTGCGTTTTCGGAAGTT
>NC_046662.1:64745282-64748439 GCF_010883055.1 Belonocnema kinseyi | reverse complement strand
TATATCTAGTCGGGAGTGGTGCTGACTGAAAACAGATGATTTGGAGCGATTCACGCGCCATCTGTTGGTCATTCTAAGGACTTATTGAACTACCCTCGTATGTAAGATTGGTTTCTTAGAGCCTACTGGAGATTCATCTATTTCCTTTGAAGTCAAAGAGGTAATTAGGCTAGTTTCCATGTTTATTTTTGCCTTTCTTTTACGGACTTGGCGATCACTAGGTGCATAAATTCCGATAAGAGTATTATACTACTCACCAATATCGCAGATACGTCACCATGGAATGTTGATAATACTATTTGTTCTTGGGTTGGTACAGGCGTCAAGACATTTCGTCCTGAAATTACATAAAGTGATTGATCTGCAGGAAAAGTGTATCTTTGAAATTCGAATAGCCAGTGCGGATTGTCGTATGTAGTAAGCTGAATAGTTTCCGGATGTTTAAGACTATATTTTCTACCATATGAAGCAGCAATCCAAGTAGGTTGAGCCATAAAACTGACTGGAGCAGATCTGGATCTGGCACGAACAGAAGGTTCAGCTTGAGAAAGATATCTGTTGGGAGAATGTTGCCTGTCAGAAGAAGAAAAAAAGATGGTTCGCCACGCGGAATACCAGGAATAGGGTCTCCTGTGGGTAAACAGTCGAACTCTGCACTTAACTCTTGCAAGAAGAAACAGATGAATAATTTTTGTTTTCGACATAGTTGTAGAAAAAACGCTCTTTAACTTTTTATGAATAAAAAGTCAGTATAATTAATTCGACTATTCCCTCTTGTCTGTATATTCTAAAAATGGTTCAATTATTATATAGATCCAAACCGAACTCTGCGCTATGTTTATTGGATCAAATTCCCCTGAAAAAGCAACATGTTTACAACCTATTTACTATATTGATGCAAAGTTTCAACTAAATCGGTTGTTTAGTTTTAGTCCTTATTGTTATGCATAATTGTAAAATGAGATGTGACTGTCAAAACTTTAATAATCGTAGGAGTACAATATTTTATTCTGTAAACGTCTTTTTTTTAGGTGTTTTTTTCTTACTTGAAAATTTGATAAGGCCGAATTTCTTGAATTTTAAATGACTTTCTGGCAGCCTTTAATAATTTGAACATTGGTGGGTTCCATATGGCATGATTGCGAATCACGAATGAGGAAATTGAGGGAGGATTGTCCTGGAAAATTTTCCAGTAATATTCAGGAAACATTACTCGGAAAGGATTTTTGACAAGTTTTATTTAAAATTTTTAGCAGAATTTTATGTGTTTTTATACACATATGTAGTACAATTCTAAGACAACCGAAATTATCCGTTTTTTCATTTATACTTATTTAAACACTATTAACAAACACGCACGTTTTTTTTAGGTTTACACAATTATAAAAGGTCCAATTTTCAATTTAGAATAAATTGACGATTAGCTTTGTAACTACTGAGTCGTTGAATTGATATACTGAAAAAGTTTGATTTGAAAATAGTATTAAACTTCATGAAAATGGGGCAGAAAGTTTTGCTGTTGCTTGAAGAGCACGTTTCTTCGAACAGTGATTACAAATGCAATTTTTAGTTTTGAAAAAGTGAGAACTTCCTTGCTAAATATTGAGTTGCTGGATTGAAACACTGAAACATTGAACGGTGATGAAAAATCACATTTTTAATTTAAAAGAAAAAGACAATTTAATATCCACTACAAAAAGTTGTCCATTAATCATAAACTGTTCAGCTTGATGTAGGTTTCGCATGCGCACGGGGGCATAATCTTAAATTCGCGGTAAGGCCCTTAGGGCATGATTGCAAAATTAAAAAAGCATTATAAAAAAAATCCTTTCGTTAGGATGTGTATTCGATTTAATTTATTTATTGAAGCAAGGATCTAATTTTCGAAAAATGTTAGAGTTAGGCCCTTATGGCATGCTACACAGACGACCATGTCAAATTTTTAGTATTAGTTAAAACAAGAAATAAAACGTATTGTGACGTGGCATTCTACGTGGATTTCCACATGGTAATTTCTGATTCTGAGTTTCAGACAACTTCCGTATTAGCAGGGTTTTTTTCGAATGCTTTTTCTAAAACACAAATTCCAGATTACCGAAGAAATAAATTCTTATTAATTTCAGAAAAAAATAGTGTTTAAAGAATAATATAAGAACCTGAAATATCTCTTTTTATCAAAATAAATCATCGTGATAGCATTAAGCCTATTAAGCATAAAAATGTTTTTTAAAATTACAGATATATTATATGATTATAATCACCAACAGAATAAAGGATAAACATCAAGGTAAAGACCAGAGTATAAACGATCCTCATTTTTTCCAAATGGGAGAAAACCTGATTAATCCATTGATGCAGAATTTATTTAACACTGTTTCAAATAAATATTCCGATGTTTTATCAGAGCATATACACGGCATTAATTATTTATCTCAAAGACGATAGGCGTCAAGCTCGTCTTACTGAGATGCTCATATTTATATTTCATAAATAAATTGAAAGGTGTTCTAGTAACGTTTAAAGTCAAATAAAATTTTCTTCGAGTACGTCATCTACACATATATCTGTTTAACTTTGTTTTTTTGCTAAATGTGTTCAGTGATATTTGCATTGCCCTACACTAAATGGTTATTTTTTGCATGTATCATAGAGTAAAATAAACCAAGCTTTGTTAAAAAGTATTTTTTTCAAAGAAATTGTTAAACTGATATTTTTAAAAATAGAACACATGATATTTTATGAACAAAATTTGAAACATATGATGTTCATTGAAAAACTTTAATCTTTGATCGAAATTCTAATTCTTCTCGCTTTTATTTGTCATTATTGTCGTTAAAATGATAAGATTTTAATGCACCAAAATTTATTTGCGTAAACTATTTAACTCGTAATGACGCAAATATGAGCAGAAAAAAACGGCGACAAAAGTGACATTGGCACTTTGTTTTAAAATGTACTCCCTTGACACCTGGAGTCGATTTATGTAAAAGATATAATAAAATGAACAACCGCAGATAAAATTCTTTCAAAATTTATAGTGCTAACAAACTAAAAATCTACAGATAGAGAAACAGACAGAAAAATTCGCAGAAACCTCTTTCTTGGGTTCAGAGTGTCAAAACGTGGACATTTGACAAAACCGGGAAGGGGGTATACA
>NC_046662.1:64727692-64745182 GCF_010883055.1 Belonocnema kinseyi | reverse complement strand
TAAAAATCAAAAATTTTTAAATTCCTTGTATATTTACCATTTTAATTCCTAACCTTGGCGATTTTTTCCTAGTGCATTTTGGTCACTGGAAAACAGGTGTGAGTTAAATATGAATTATCTCTTAGGAGATAATTGAATTAAATCCGCAAAAAGTTCGAAAGACTTTTTTACTTTTAGTTACTTCTTTTGAAAGTCGATCACTGCTTTCAGTTGTCTTTTATGGGAAATTTCTTATTTCTAGAAGTAAAACTACACCTTTTCTACTTTTAAAAATCAAATAGCTTTTGTTCAATGCAGATGAAAGGTACGTCTTACTCCTAAGAGTGAATCAAATCGATTGACTTCTAAGGTCTAGACTTAGGTGAAAAACATGGCACACTCATGTCTTGAATATTTTAAGCAGCATAACCTAATTTACTCTCAACCATATCAAATTTTTAAAGAATTTTTTTTAATGTGGGCACTCTGATCTATGATTATTCTATCCTCATGTCTATCTATTTTGATCCATTGATTGATTCATTAAATAATTCTTAAAACTTTTCATTGTTTCGCCACTAGCAGTGGCAATTACTACATTATCGACATAGAGAACCACATAGATATTTTTAGATATATTCCCTCTATCCAAAATGTAAATGCATCGGTCAACAGATGAATTTTGAAATCCGTTATCAATTAGAGTTTGTTCAAATACTACAAACTAACACTTTTCTGCTTGTTTCAGTTCATATATGGCTTTATTTAACCTGCTAACTTGATTTTCTTTACATTTAATACCTTCAGGTACTTTCATGTCAATTTCTTCTTTTAATTGACCGTTTAGAAAAGCAATATTGACATCCATATGATGAACCAATAAATTGAACTGATTTGAAAAAGCCCTTATGAAAATGAAGCTAGAAATTCTTGCGACTGGCGCAAAAGTTTCATCAGAATCAATTAGATACTCTTGACTGAAACCGTGAGCAAAAAGAAGAGCTGTATATTTTAATGGTTTTCCAAATTCATCATTTTTAATAGTAAATATCCATTTACAATAAACAATATTGTGATTTTCAGGCTTCGTTACTAAAGTCCAGGTGTTATTAATTAAAAGTGAATTAATTTCATCTTTTATAGCTCTTTCCCACTGTAGTCTATCAGCTCTACTTTCAATTTCATGAAATGTAGGGGGTATTTTAAATAAAAATGATTAAGCTCACAAAATATAATCATCTGATATATCATCTTCATTATATGATATATTATAACGATTTTTAATCCGTTCATTCCTTCTATATTCTCAGGTATTATTTAAACTTCAAGTTTGTTATCTTAAGATGTTGACTTAGTGTGCATATCTGTTTTAGTTACAGTTTTATTAAATTCCTGACCTAATTTACTATGTACGGGTCCTTGATCCAACGCTAATTCGATGCTCAAATACGTTCGACTTGGAGTGACTTGGAGTGAACCGACGCCCCCCACCATACTCACTGCATTGGCACAAATGGAAGGGGAAGCCAACTGCCGCACTCGATCCAAGATGTCAGAAAGGTCGGGTGCCCTAGAGTACCGAATCTGATTGGTTGACTTTTTTTACTTGCGCCTGGCAGGATCATGACTTCGTAAATAGCTGAGGGTAAAACAAGGGACCAAATGCATGGAATTTAGTTCAATCTTGCCCTATTTTGCTAATATCTTCATAAAAGATAATTTTTTCGATATGAATATATTTGAATAATAGTTTATATTTTTTAATTTCTATTTAATTAAATGATAAAATTATTATAATTATTAAAAATTACAACGATATTACAGAAATAAAGTTTTGTACCATGCATTTGATCCATTGTTGTCCCCTCAGCTTTTAACGAAGTGAAGTTAGCTGATGGTTAAAGTCAAAATGCCCATCGACATATAGAAATGGACCGATAATGCTGTGGGGAAAATGGTAATGGGCTCTAGAGAGAGAAAAAACATATGAGACTCAAACCTATCTCTTTCTAGATAAAGCTGGTTGGTCGAGAATATTTTCGTTGGGTGAAGTTTGGCGCAGCACAGGACCGTGCTTTCTGTCGCGAGTGCCCCAATAATGACAGTTGACAGTTTCAAGAATTCAACGTTACCAAGTTTTTAAAATAATCTATCTGAAACAGGTTATTTCACATGAATGTTCTTGAAAATTGAATTTATTATAACTACAAATTTCTAATGTATTGTTTATCTTTTTTTTTTTAATGAACCGTACAGAATATTTAGGCAATACCCGGGGCTCCAAATCACTTGACAGAGTCCTGAAATAGATAAAGGCAGGTCTACGTCTCATATGCCTTTTCTCTCTCTAGAGCTCATTTCATTTCTCCCCAAAGCGTTACCGGTCCATTTCTATATGTCGATGAAAATACCTCATATGGGCGCCGTGCATTACTGCGCTTGCGTGGAATTCAAAATGGACATTAAAAACAATTCTAGTAATTAAAATAAATAATTATCATAAGATGGACAAGAATGTATATAAATTGTGTTTATTAAAATTTTGTTTAAGAAATATAAGTTAGTTTGCGGAATTCAATGAAAATAAACTGTTAGTTAGAAAATACGCGTGTTATACATTTTTCTCTTAACTGAAACTCTGCAAGTTTTTGGAAAATATTGTTTGTTATACGTATGCATAATAGTAATAGCTTCAAATGTTTTATAATTTTCAAAGTAAACTTACCTTTCATGAAATTTTATTTACACACAGATATACACCTCTTTATCACCTTCAAAAAATGTTTGACGTTCAGTGACAATATGCTATCAATGAGATACAGATGTAATAATTTTTCTTCACTCTCAAAAGGAGACACGAATATATGTGAAAAATTAAAATGTAATGGAAAGAATACAATATTTTCAAGTGAATCGTGTATAAAAATACACGGGTATAATTAATTTGTAAATTACTCTTAGTACTTGACAACATTTACACCCGTGTATTGTTATACACTAAGTTTATATATTCTGTGGAAAAAATTATAATTAAATTTTTGGTTAAACTTCAATATTACAAATAATATTTGAGGATAAATAAAATCTTAATTAGACATTTTTCCTCTCTCAATTTATTTTAAGTGTCTAATTGATTCACTACAGTTACGGTATAACTGATTAACTTCAGTTACGGTTTTTTTACTGTTAAAATTAGTAATCTTCTGAAAATATCTGATTTATCAATTAAAATGAAGTGTACTGAATGAATTAGTAAAATTTCTACTAATTCAAATTTAGAGAGATTATTTAGCACTTTTTTTTTTAATTTATTGGTTGGGATAGGTGCGTGACAAGGCGTTCTGCTTGCTTTTTTATTTAGGTATATTTTTAAAAGAAGTCTTCTAAAATTTTGAAACATTTTGCTAAATTTTGCTTTGGTACAAGTACTCAATATCGTAGAGCAAATCATATCGAATGAAAAGTTATATCAACATATTCTCACAATTTAAACAAAGATTTCAGAAAAACAGATTTTTATTGCCCCAACGTTATACCTTTTCTCTTGCGTCAACTAAATAAACATTTCACATCATAAAAATTCAGTATAGAAATACAAATTTACTGATGGAGATTAGATAATGCCGGTTCATCTTTGCTAGGAAGCAGAAATTAAACTAATTATTCGATCATGAAGTGCTCGATCTTCTTTTTATTGGCTCTCTGTGCCTTCCAAGTAAGTCACTCACAAATTTTTATATTTATCACTTTCCTTTGAAAAATTTGCGAACAATTTAATTTTTTTCCCTATCTATATTAATGCCTTGAATCAAACTTTCCCAAAAAGTATCCAGTTTCTCAAAAATGGACAATATTAATGCACAAAAGTCATTTTTTTGCAATTTTTGATTGATTCCTAAAGGTTTGATAGAAATTGGTAAAGAATAACTAGAATAAAGAATAACTGGCGTTCTTTAGAAGCAAAATTATACAACTATTACCGACTATTCTGCAATTTACACACCTCACAGCCCTTTTTTTGTTATTTTGAAAATACTTTGGCTCTCTATTTGCGTAGCAGTAACAAATAAATTACTGGCTCAGATTAAAATTAAAAATATAATATTTTCATCTTTCCAGACAGTTCTCGCAGACGAGATACCCCATTATGAGGAAAAACTTATTCAGGCAAAACATAAATCTATAAACGAATTGTATGAAGTCGTAAAGGGATTAGATGATGATATTTGGGTCAGTTGGCAAAAACAATTCTAAATCTCTTAATATTTTCTTTGTTTAAAAAAATTATTTAATTTTGGTACTCTTATTCTTCTGCTCTCTTTTCTTTTTAGAAAGAAGTTGACGATATTGAGCAAGAAGGAGTAAGGTCTGACGAAATTGTGTACAATTGTGGGTTTGAGGGTGATGAGCATAAAAAATTCTATAAAAATTATGATGCCAAAAGGTATCAATGCCATCAATGCTATACTAAAGTCAAAGAAGCCAAGAATATTAAGGACATTCAGGTACATAACAAATATTATTTAATGTCTATTTCAAACACAATATGAGCTCCTTTCCAATCAAACAGTGCCTAAAAATTTTCCAGACTAAATGTCGCAATAAAAAAAGTATCGGTCGTCGATAAAGTCTTTAGAAAATATTGCACCACTGAAAAAAATGTAATACAAATTGCTAAACACTAACAGTTCATTTTTCTAAATTTAAGTTTATAAAACTCAATCAAATTGAGTAAGAAAAAACTGTAATATTATGATGAATATTTTTAATTTTCAAATATTTTTTAACAAATTTAATAGATTCAAAAAAATTATATTGTCTGGGTCCGAAATTCTCTATTTTTAATCAATTAAGAGAATACAATAAAATTTTAAAAGAGCAGTAATTGGGTTAATTTATTCAGAACATTTTAACATAAATATACAAAGTTATTCTTTTTCTCTTGATAGGGTGCAAAAAAGTGCTGCGATAAAGTTTTAACTGCATTAAAAAAACAGGCAAACTTATTACGTGATAAGATTATAAAATGTGTTAAAAAATGTGCTCAACTTGGAGGCGACTGCAAAAAGATGATTAAAAATCAAGGTGCTGCCTTCACGAAGACTCCAGGTGCCATCAGCAGTAAGAGTGATTAAATAATTCGTGTAACTGTTACGTGTTGTCATATTTACACAAAGTTAAACCAATAAAAACAAAATTAATCATTTCTTTTATGTTCTTCAATTTTTTATTAAACCTGTTTCTATGACGAAGAAACTGTCTGCTTTTGTATAACAATATGAAATCTTGTATACATATTGGATACATTTAAAAAATATTTTTTAGACTAGATACCCGCAAAAACCTCTGCTATAATAAATGAAGGAAAGTCTGTAAAATTTTGCATGTCACCTCTACCAACACATCGCATTTACAGGTGAAATAAATGAAAATCCAAGAATATTATTTACATACTTACATACATATGTAAAGAAGATTTGGTTGGAGTCAAATTTTTTATTAAAAATATCAATTTCCGACGAAAAACACAAAATAATACCAAATTATTGAAATATTCTAAATATAATTTAAATGTAGTATTTCTAAATAAAAGCTTTTTAAAGTTCGAAAAAATGTATGTCTCTAGACTTTTTATAAAAAATTTGTTTAATTTGTCATTCAATAAGAAGGCTGACATTCTTTTTTAACTTTTCAAAAGCACCATTTCATTTTAGATTTTCAGATTGATGAAAGGTCTTATATCTGTGCTAAGCCTATCTAGAAATTGTTTTTAGTTGTTGAAAATAATTTCAAACAAACTTTGTATTACGTTATAAAAAAAAACTAATTAACGAAATTTATTTTCCGGGATTTGAAATGCTTAGCTCATTGAATTCCAGAGTTTTGGTATAAAATTTTATAGAAAATACGGTTTTATCACGATTGGTTGTTTAAATAATTAATAATTATTGTCAATTTTTAAAGTATTCTCGAGAATTTACAGGACGTCACAGGAAAGTGTCAGCGGAAAGACATTCTTTGTTGATGACGTGGAAAAATTAAGCCTATTTGTTGAAAAATAGCCCAACTGTGAATTTTTTTATGAAGATATTTTATGCAATTGCCAAATAGCATCTATTTTCAATTCATAGTAATAAAACTTTTATTTCTGTTACATTTTATTCAAAAACTCTGGATTTTAATGAGCTAAATATTCCCAATCCCGAAAATATCTTTTGTTCATTAATTTGTTTAGAACATAAGAAACAATTTTCTTGAATTATTCTCCCCACTATAAATTATTCCTGGATAGTTTTAGCACAGATATAAAACATTCTTTGATTAAAAAAATGGTATTTCTAAAACGTTAAGAGAATCATCTTTGTTGTTAAATAAACAATTAACAAAATTTATTATAGAAAATGCTTTAATTTAGAAAAAAGCGGTATTCAAAATTTTCTAACATTTTGAAATAAATTAAATGTGACTAATACTTATGATCTTATCCATCGACAACCAATCACATTCAGTAGAAAAAAACGATGAAAAGGGGAAGAGATCTTCTTGAAAAAGTTTCATAGAAGCATTCCAAATGCAAAGAATAAATATCCTAATTTCTTGACAGTTGAACTTCTCTGTTAAAAAACTATTTTTTTTATTGTTGAAGATTTATCGTATTAGTTGAAAATTTATCTCTCCGGTTGAAAATTTAATAACTTTTTGGAACTTT
Source organism: Belonocnema kinseyi (assembly GCF_010883055.1). NCBI lineage: Eukaryota > Metazoa > Arthropoda > Insecta > Hymenoptera > Cynipidae > Belonocnema > Belonocnema kinseyi. The sequence goes on along the minus strand of NC_046662.1, from coordinate 64,738,494 downwards.
TTTTTGGTTGAACATTAGTTTTTAACTGAAAATTTAATTATTCTCTCTTTTATTGAAAACGAATCTTGTTTAGATGAAAATTCATCTATTTAGTTGAAAATTTAACTATTTTATCAAACATATTAGTTAGTTTTTTAATAGAAGATTCAACTATTTGTATGAAAATTTATATTTTTTAAAAGAAAATTTATTTTTTTGGTTGAAAATTTAACTATTTCGTTGAAAATTCGTTTTAATAGAAAAATTATTCATTTAATTTTAGTTTTAAAATTTATATTTTTTAGTAGAAGATTCACCAATTTCGTTAAAAATATGTCTTTTTTAATTGAAAATTCATGTATTTTGTTGAAGATTCGTCTCTTTTGGCAGCAAATTCATAACTTCTTTGGTTGAAACTGCATACTTTTGATAAAATATTTAACTATAATTGGGTGTTAGTACAACTCCTATATGTTAAAATCCATTTTTGTTGTTTGAAGATTGATAATTGTAGTTGAAAAACCTTCTTTTTGTTTGAAAATTAAAATTTGTCACTGAAACTAATTGACCGTGAATTTGTGAACATCGGAACCGGAACAGAATTTTCAGGTTAGGTTTGGAAGTTGAAGCCGCGAAAGTGACAGCTAGAAACGAGAGAAATGATTTTTAAATTTAAATTGACTACAAATGTAGCACAAATCTGTTAAAAATTATTTATCTGATGTCTCAAATCTCACAGTAACAATGAGATATTAAGGATATAAATTCATGGCGTTTGTTTTGTGATAATTTTGCTATTTTAGTTTACTTAACCTCTACGTTAGTATTTGTGTTTATCATTAATTATAATTAATATATAACAATTAAAAAGAGTCTGAGAACGAAACTAGACCAAAATGAGGAATTTTCTGTATCAGAAATGTTCTGTTATATTAATGCTTTTATGCATTTCTCGTGGAAATACATTCAGTGATACGTTCGACGAGGAATTGATGTTAAAACCACTCCCAAGTGGATTCATTTATGCATTTTTTCAATTTACCACTCTTTGGGAGGCGCCAAATACTTTGCAAACTTGTAAGTTAACAATTTGTTTTATAAAAATAGAGTAGGACCAATTGTAGCGTTATTAAAATGTTACTTCTTAAGGGCTTTTTAAATCAGGTCCTAACCTCAAAATTTAATTAACTCATTTTAGATAATAAATATTAGAATTAAATTTTTGTTACATATTTGGGGCCTACTCCTGATTTAAAAATTCGTAATGGTGGGAATCCTAGTACTGCAGAAACTAGATTTTGATTGTAGTATAAGGCTTTTATTTTTCAAGTTTTTTCCAGGTTTGAAGTTTTCACAAAAATAAATAAATTTCTTTTGTTTAACTTTATTTAGAAAATTCAACCATTTTTATATTTAAACAATCTTTCTTGATTCAAAATTCATCTGTGTGGGCAGAAAAAGTGGTTTGGTTTAAAATTAATACGCTTTGGCTAAGAATTCAACTATTTTTTATTTAAAATTAAAATCTTCGGTTGCAAATTTAAATATTTGGTTGGAAATTCAACAATTTTGTTTAAAAATATTCCTTTTCGTTTGAAAATGAGTATTTTCGGCGCAAAAGTTCAACTATTCAGGTATGAGATTAAACTTTTTTTTTGAAAATTCGTCTTTTTATGAATAAAGTTCAACTATTTTTATATAAAATTCAACTAATTGTTCGAAAATTAATTTTTTTTTTGTTGAAAATTTATATTTTTGGGTTCAAAAATCAATTGTTTTGGAGAAAATTCAACAATTTTTATTTTTAAATAATTTTTTTTTGTTTGCAAGTTCAACAGTTTTATTGAAAATTCATCTCTTAGTGGAAAATTAATCTTTTTTATTAAAAAATTGAACTGTTTGGTTGAAAACGAATATGTTTTGGGTGATAATTCAACTGTTTTTTATTTAATATTATCATCTTTTTAGGTTTAAATAAATAAGAAAATCAAACATTTTTGATCAAGAATTCGTATTTTTTAAATAAAAATTCATCTACATGGTTGAAGTCGAACTACTTTGTAAAAAATTTAACTTTTTGTTAAAGATACATAATTTTAGTTGAAAATTCATCTCTGATTGAAAATTGAACTATTTTATTCAAAATTAATTTATTTTTTGCAGTTTCGTGTTTTTGTAGAAAATTAAGCCTCTTGATTGAAAATTAATATTTTCAATTAAAAATTTAATTATTTTGCGGAAAATTCAACAATTTTCTTTTTAAAAATCGTTCGTTTCGCTTAACAAATCTTTTTTGGTCTGAAAGTTCAATTATTTAGATGATAATTTTTAATTTTTTGTTGTAAAATTGCCTTTTTCGAGCGAATACTCAACTATTTTGATAGAAATTATATTATTTGGTTGAAAATTAGCTTTTTTGTTGAAAATTAATTTTTTTGGGTTGAAAAGTCAACCTTTTAAAAAAAATTAACAATTTTTATCTTTGAACAATCTTTCTTGATTGAAAATTCAAATAAAAATTTATTTTTGTGTAAAAATTTCATCTGTTTTTGTACAGAAATGGCACTGCTTGGTTAAAAAATAATGTTTTGGTTGAGAATTCATGTGTTTTTCATTTAAAATAAAAATTTTGTTTGCTTGAAACGTAAACCTTTACATTTTTTAAGTTTTGCTGTAAATTTGTCTTTTTAGTAGAAAATTAATCTTGTAGACTGAAAAATGTTTTTTGTTTAAAATTTTATAATTTTGTTAAAATTCAACAATTTTATTTTATAAAGTCTTCCCTTTCGTTACAATTTATTCTCCTTGACTGACAAATCTCTCTTGATTGAAAATTCAACATTTTTTAGTTGAAAATTTATCCCTTCAGTTGAAAATTCGTTTTTTTCTTTGGTCGAAAATAATTTTTCAACTATCAGCTCAAAAATCGTGTGTTTTGTTGAAATTCGAGATTTTTATGGGAAATTAATCTGCTTGGTTGAAAATTAACACCTTCGGGTAAAAATTTCATTATTTTGTTTGAAAATTCAACCATTTTTTCCAAAATAATCAGTTTTGGTTCAAAATTCATCTTTTTGACGCGAAAATTAAACTTTTTTGTTCGAAATTCGTCTTTTTGGGTCGAAAATCCAACGATTCCAGTATAAAATTCAACTATTGCAGTAAAAATTAAGTTTTTTATTTAGCTGTTTTTTATTTTTAATTTAAATATTATTTAGTTGAATTATAAGTTGATACATTTTACGTTAAATATTCGTATCTTTTGGTTGAAAATTAAAATACATGATTATAAGTCAAAGTACTCTGTTAAAGAAAATTCTTTGAAGGTTCATCATTTTAGTTGAAAATTCATTTCTTTGATTTACAATAAAAATTTAAAAACATTTATTTTTTGCTTAAAATGTTAATTTTTGTTAAAAGTGTTTGTTTAAGTTTGGTTAAAAAATCATTCTTTTTGTCCGAAAATTCATATTTTAGGTCTGGATATTTTACTATTTTGGTAAAAAATTAAACTTTTTCATTGAAAATTGTTTTGTTAAAATATCAACTATTATATTTTTCGTTGAGTAACCACACTTACAGCAACCCTAATTTATAACATCAATTTTTGTAATTATTAAATACTCAAGTCATTATTTTGATGATTCCAAAAATTTGAAGCGATAGTAAAGTTTTAAAAAAAATTTAAGCTTTAAAATTTATCGGCTTAAAAAAATCTTATTATTTTTAGCAGATCACTAATGGTTTCTAATTTTTAAACGTTTTAATTTGTTTTTTTCAAAAATATTAAATATAAAGCAAAATGGAAGTAAATATTTTTGATAAAAATTCATTTACATATTGAAGCCATCGAAAAATAATTTTACTACTACATATGCAAAAGTAAAATGTACAGGCTTTGAGAGATTTAAATTTAAATTAATTATTTATTTCTGTATTTTTAACGCAAAACTAAAGAAAAATAAAATAAAAAAATCCTATTGTAATCTGAAAAAATAAAAAAATAAATAAAATAGAATAATTTTCGGGCAAAGATGAAAAATATAAAAGAAAAATGAGATCATTTTTCTTTTCTATTTTTATCTTTGCCCGAAAATTTTATTTTTTTGATTTTTTCAGATTACAATAGGATTTTTTTTGTTATTTGTTTTTTGCGTTCAAAATGCAGAAATAAATAATTAATTTAAATTTGAATCTCTCAAAACCTGTACTTTTTTACTTTTGCATTTGTAGTAGTAAAATTATTTTTCGAGGGCTTAAATATGTAAAAGAATTTTTAACTAAAATATTTACTTCTATTTTGCTTTAAATTTAATATTGATTTATTTATGTATTTTTAACGCTGCTTGGATTTAAAATTTTCTCATTCATAAAGTTTAATTAAAATTAGTATACTTAATTGACTTTAATTTGAATTTAAAATAATTTTTAGTTATTAAAGTTTTTCAATTTGAAATTTTGTAATTCTGAAGAATTTATGTAAATTGTAAGAAAGAGAGAGTATATAATGTTTAAATATTGAACTGCGATTTTCAGTATTCTGAATTTATAGTTGGTGATGTATTCAAAGGCTTCTTTGTTTAATTATGCGTAGTAGAATTATTTAAATAAAAACTAAATAATTTTGAATTTGTTATTATGAAATTATTCCAGTTTAAATTTGTCTATTTTACAATTATTTAGCTATAAAGGATTTTAATTTAAAATTGTATAATTTTGAAAATTTCAGATTTGAAACTATAAAATAACATATAAATTCTAAACTTTTGATTCGCGGATAATCTTTTATTTACTTTATACATCTATTTTATTAATTTAAATAATATTTATATCGCAGTGCAACATTCACATTTATTCCCGAGAGGATTAGGAGAAATATTAGGTCGCCATAAAGTGGACGAATTACATTTTACCTTAACCGAAGGACTCTGGAGGTATAAAAAATGGGGGTATCCCTTCGAGAATGCTGGTCCAGGTGCCGAAATTTCCTCATGGTTCAATCAAAACGTATCAAAGTAAGACTTTGATTTTCTTGTGTCATCAGGAAAATTAAACTTTTATTCGAAATTGAAAATATTTCCATTATTTTCAGTGTTGACAAAGAATGGAAAAGTCTAACGAATTCTCTCGCGGGTTTATTTTGCGCTTCTTTGAATTTCGTAGAGCCTTTAAACACCTTATCTCCTGAGTTTAGTATGCCACCAACCAGCGCATTAAATCACAAGCCAAACTCAAGTTATTTACGTTATTCGACATTACCGAGAGAAACTGCTTGCACGGAAAATTTAACTCCGTTCAAAAAACTCTTGCCTTGTGACTCAAAGGTGGGTGATCATAATCGAGATTAAAATTAAATCAAATTTTTTCTTTACTTATTAGAATTTTATATTCTTCTTTTTTTTATTCTGATGATTGTAGAAAGGACTGGCGACGTTACTGAATTCCGCCTACATTCACAATACGAATTACCACTCAATCGGGATTCATTTTCGGTCAGTTTGTCGAAATTCAGAGTGCACAAAAACTTCTCTTGAACTACGTCAAACAGTTTCACTCGTCTATGATTCTTTAGCAGAAGACTCTCAGGTAAAATTAATATGCTAATTAAATAAACATTAGGTAATCAGTACACTGGGACATCGGGAATTTTTGAAGATCGGTAAAAACTGGGAATTTTTAGGTGGACTGGAAATTTTGTTTTAATTTATAAGAAAAAAACTTTAAAGTTGGTACAAAAAATAGTTAGTTTTAATTTGCAAAAAATAGTTAGTTTTAATTTTAATAGCAGCGCAGACTGAAAGGTCCTTAATGGTACAAAATATATTAAATTTTAGTTACATAGCACACGATCTTTCCCCTATTTCCCTTTTCTCCCTTTTTGAAAGAATTTCTTTCCTTCATTTATTTTCAAGAAACTTCCCTTTTGTCTAATTTTTTCACTTAAATGCGAAACATTAGTATTTTTTATAGAAAATTCATCCTTTTTGGTTGAAAATTCATCTTGGTTAAATATTTTCGAACGTTTTGTTTATTATTCAACTGTTTTCTTAAAAATCCATATATTTGGCTTGAAAATAAAACTATTTGGATACAAATTCAACTATTTTGTTGAAACTTTCCCCTTTTGATAAAAAGTTCAACTATTTGATTGAAAAATGATCTTTCTTGGATAAAAATTATATTTTTCAATGAAAATTTAACTGTCTTCTAAAAAATTCGTATTAAAATAAAATGTAACTATTTCGTTAAAAATGCATTTATTTTTGTTAAAAGTTGATCTTTTTTGGTCGGAAATTGAACTGTTTTGCTAAATATTCTACTTTTTCGACAGGAAATTCATTCTTTTTTGTAGAAAATTCATCTTTCTTAGTTGAATTTTTTTAAACTTTTGAACTTTTCTGCTAAAAATTCAACTGGCTTATAAAAAATTCTTCTTTTTGTTAAAAATTCAACTGTTCTGTTGAACATTTGTCTTTTTCGACAGAAAATTCATCTATTTGGCTAGAAAATAAAAATTCAACTATTTTGTTGAAAATTCCCCTTTTGATTAAAAGTTCAACTGTTTGTTTGAAAAATTATCTATCTTGGTTAAAAATGATATTTTTTATGAACATTCGACTGTCTTATAAAAAAATGTATTTTTGGAGAGAAAATTTAACTATGTGGTTAAAAATGCAATTATTTTAATTAAATTGCATCGTTTTTGGTCGAGAATGTCCTCTTTTCATGTTGTGTTCAAATATTTGGTTAAAAAATGTTTTTTTTTGTTAGAAATTAAACTGTCTTTTAAACAAATTTTTTTTTGGTCGAAAATTGAACTGTTTTATTGAACGTTCACGTTTTTGGATAGGAAATTTGTCTTTTTGGATCGAAAATTCATCTTTTTGGGATGAAAATTTAACCATATTGTTGAAAATTTCCCTCTTTTGATTGAGAGTTCAACTATTTGGTTGTGAATGTAACTGTTTGGTTGCAAATTGTTTTTTCTGTAAGAATTCAACTATTTGGCTGAAAAATTGTCTATATTGATTGAAACTGATATTTTTTATGATAATTCAGCAGCCTTCTAAATATTTTGTATTTTTGGGGAGAAAATTCAACGATGTGGTTAAAAATATAATTATTTTGTTAAAAGTTCATATTTTTTTATCGGGAATTGAACTGTTTGGCTGAACATTCGTGTTTTCGGAAAGGAAATTCGTCCTTTAAATTCAAAATTCATCTTTTATGGTTGAAAAGCAATCCATTTTTATAGAAAAATGTACCTGCTTCTAAAAAATTTTCCTTTTTGGCAAGGAAAGTCGTTGGATTGTATTTTTTTTTGTATACAAATTCAATCACTTGGTTGAAAATTTGTGTTTGCAGGTTAAAAATTGAACCGTTTTGTTAAAGATTACATTATTTGTCAAAAAAGTAATCTTCTTTCCTCGAAAAATCAAGTGTTTTGTGGAAAATTTATTTGTTTGAATAGAAAATTCGTCATTTTTTATTAAAAATTCATATTTTGTAGTCATCCTTTTTGGTTAAAAAAATAACTTTTTTGTTTGAAATTCAACTGTGTTCTAAAAAATCCATCTTTTTGTCCAGACAATCAAAATTCTGTGTTAAAAAATCAATTCTTCTGTTCAAAATTCGTCTCTTTTCATTGAGAGTTTAAATATTATTTTGAAAATTTACCATTTCAGGTTGATGGTTCTACTGTCTTAAAAAAATCGTCTTTTTGGATTGAAAGATCGTTTTTCTTGGCTAAATTTTTTCCAACTTTTGAACTTTTTTGTTAAAAATGCAACTATTTTGTTGTAAGTTCTTTTTTCTTTGTGAATTCAACTATTTGGTTTGAAAATTATCTTTCTTGGTTGAAAAGTATCTTTTCTGATAAAAATTCAATCGTTTTATTAAAAAAGACCATTTCTGTGGTTAAAGTTTAATCTTTTTTGTTTAAATCGATCACTTGGTTTGAAATTCATCTTTGTAGATTAAAAATTTAACTATTTGGTTAAAAATCAATTCTTTTGTTAAAACTTCATCTTTTTCGTCAAGAATTGAACGGTTTCGTTCGACATACGTGTTTTGCGATATAAAATTTATCCTTTTGGATTGAAAATTCATCCTTTATGTTTCAAGTCATCCTTTTTAGTTGAAAATGTATCTTTTTCGGTTGAAAGTTGAGTGGTGAATGATCCCTAACTTATTTGTTGAAAATTCAACTGTCTTGTAAAGAATTCGTCTTTCTATCGAAAATTAAACTGGTTACAAATCTGTCTATTGATTAAGAGTTCAACTATTTGGTTAAAAATTCATATTCCTTGGTTAAAAATGATAATTTTTGTTGAAAATGTACCTTTTCAGATGATAATTCTACTTTTTTCTAAAAAAATCGCCTTTTGGCTTAAAAATTCAACTTTTTGTTGAAAGTGTAATTTTTGTTTGTTTGAAGTTAAACTCCTTTGTGTTTTAAAATTCGACCATTAGGTTGAAAATACAACTATTTGGTTATAAATTTAATAATTTTATTAATAAATCAACTATTTTCTAAACGATTAAAGTTTTTAACTTAAAAATTCGTCTTTGAGTTGAAAATTGAACTACTTTGTTGAAAATGAAATTGAAAATAAAATGAACTTGAAATCTTAGGTATAAAATAATTCTTTTATTTTAAAGTATTTCGACATTTCTTATTCCCATATTTTCCTGAAAAATCAACATATTTCCCGTGTTTTAAGGGCATTTTAGGCTGTCAAATTTAAAGTTGCCAAAAACTATTTTTATTCGTATGAGAGAGCAAATTTAGTTAGTGTAATAAAAGTTTGTGATTTTCATTGTATAATTTTTTGAATATGGCTTTCTTTACCTTAAATGAAAAAATCCTCAGCTTAACAGTTAATTCAATTAATTTATTTAAATTATTTTAATTAATTTAATGTAATTAATTGAATGACCGGTGATAAAAAGGGTCACAGTTCAGTGAAATAGCGATAATTTTTATTTAACTATTTTTTTAAAAATAGGATTGGTCTATTCGTAAACTTTTTGGAACGGCACTTAGGGATGCGTGTCCACTTGCGACTATAAGTAACATCTACGTGGATATAACGACCAATAAAACGATTCATACTTACAAATTAACACCAGAGCCAAATGCCAAAGTAAGCAGTTTGCGAGGCGGGCAGAAAAATATGATTGGAGTATACGATATTAAATCTTATACTTCCAAAGGAATTTTCAATGTAGCCTCTTATTATAATTCACCCAACTTCGATACCAAAGGCTTTGTTCCTATTTTATTAGCTAGTCGATACATAATCGGTGAGTTTAATTTTTTCAGGATATAATTTATTTAACTAAAATTAAACTGATATATTACTTGATAAATTATTTTTTCTTTACTCCCTTTTTAGGATATGGTCAACAAAAAGGTACTTTAGTAACAAAGTTGCGAAATAATCACTGGCAACCATTAAACATTATACTTTTCGAAAATATTCCATGGTATTTGTCTTTATATTTACACACGGTGAAATTCACTTCCAACGGTAAACCTATTCAACCATGTAAGTCATGTTTTTATAAATATTTGTATTATAAAAGTAGATTTTACAGGGTGTCTATCCTAGCTGGAAAATCTGGAAATCCTGGAATTGTCAGGAAATTTTTGTATACCGGGAAAACCCTGGAAATTTTCTGTAAAGTCAGGGAATTTTTTCGAGAGCGTGCCTAATTTTTTTTTATTTTAATATAAAATTGAATGACAATGATTCTTCATTTGTAAAAGTAGCTTCATATTACTATTTGTAACTCTTTTTTTTTTACATTTTTCAACTGAAAATGTTAATATTTTATTTTGGTTTACAATTGGTCGTTTTTAGTTGATTCATGTATTTTGTTCAAAATTCATTCTTTATTGGGAATGGTTAAACTGCGATACGCCACCTGGTGACAAAAATCCGAACTAGAAAGAATAGTTACGATTTTGAAGTTGTACCAAACATTATTTTTGCATAAAAGTGTTTCAACGATTTTTGTTGTGGAGTTTAAAGTATTGGTTGGATACTAAAAGTAATCTTTATCGGAAACAAAGGGGGTAGATGGAATTTACAGAAATATCTGTCTAACTGTGATTTCCATCCTTTTTCAAAATACATTTTCAGTTGATCAACTGTGAATATAAATTAATAATGATTTTTGAAATTAATTTGTTCTTTAAGATTTAAAAAGTGAATAATAATTAATTTTACAAGACGATTCGAAATCAGTTCGCAATTTTAGAGTTTCCAGTTTCTAACGTTAAAAATTATGTAAAATATTTCAATTGGAAAGTCATTAGTTAAAAAATGTAAACGCCCCATTGAAACTTTATAAACTATTTTCAATTTTGAAATAACTTCAAAATAATATATATTCATTAACAAAAGCTTTTATTAAATCTCAAATATTATTTCAGTCGAAAATATTCCATTTTTAAACCATTCAATTTCAAATTTTTTAACTAAGAAAAATAAGAATTACTTAATATTTTGAAATATCTGACTGTTTATTTAAAATCAGTAATTGTAGTTAAATATTAAAAAATAAATTTTAAACGTTGCATTTTAATTGTTCTATTAAAAAAATTTTAATTTGTAAGTCAAATTTTTGAACTTCCATGTATGATTAACAATAACATATTAATCTTCAAAAAATTCAGGGAAGTTGAAGAAATATTTAGAAGTCTTGACAAATTACTGATTCCGGCCCCAAAGTAATCCGAGATAGAGCCTTCCTCCGTTACGTTCTTGGTGGCCCTGAAAAGGGCCGGTGGTTGCTGTTTAATTTCAGTTCGTCGT
>NC_046662.1:64721295-64727592 GCF_010883055.1 Belonocnema kinseyi | reverse complement strand
CCCCCCCTATGAAGTGTTACGTAATTTATGGATGGCCCCTTGGTTTCAGTTTCGTTAATCTCTCCGAGATAGAAGGACTAGAAAATCGAATTGGTGCGAATCAGCACCTGTGTACCTTTTACGTGTGGTAAAGTGTTGCGAGCTTGAACTTCTAAATATTGTTCTCAAGTAGAGGAGTTTCGTTCGTTTGTTGAATTTAAGTATGTTTATGTACATTTATTTGTTGTTTATTGATTTTTCAGAATAATTTCCAATAAATTTGGCAAAACTGTGATTTTTTCCATCAGGTGCATGTGAATGAAGTTGAATAGAGTGTAAACTATCGAATGCCAAAAATGTCGCGAATTCATAACTGCAAATCATGCATTTGAAAATACTCCAACTTTGACCTACCGGGAAAAATACTATATTCACATTCTCGGGATAAACAATATTTTTCAGGATTGGGTGTTCCTTTAGATGCAAAATCCCGCAAAGTTTAATAAATTTGAATAAAATGCGAAGAAGAGGCGCATTTTTTTCCAAAAAATGTATCTTCCTTTTTATATTCAAAGTTGAAAATTCAAAAACCAGATTCGCACCAGTGTACCTTTAGTAGCGGCCAGAAAGGAGTGTACCGTTTAAGGGGGTTAAATATTCTCTTAAAAATAAGTTTTCAAAATAAAAAATCATTTTCAATTTGCCTAGGAATGTTGAGAAATTGGTTTTTATTCTTTTGAAGCCTTTCAGAATACTTCAAAACATTCCAAATTTTTTTTCGAAATCTGCAAAGACCTATATTTTGTTTTAATTTAAGCCGCTGTCTATTTGCATCGAAATTTACGCACGAATAGCCGAATTTTGTCAGTATACGTAGACACTTCGTTTAAAGTATTTAAAATCACTTAAAATTTATTTTGAATCTTTTCAAACCTTCTAAATATCTCTTCAACTTAATCGAATTTTTTTCTAGAAATAATAGGTGTTCATTATTTATAATTCATCAAAATTCAACAATTTTACTTGTAAATTAAATTCTATCAAATAAAATGATTAAAACTGTAACGTTTAACGTTTAGGTTTCTTTGTCTTGTTTCAAATATTTTATTTATAATTAATCATTTTAAGTGAATAGTAAAATATTTCTCAATATTAAGGGATTGTTCTTTTTTTGAATTGCAAAATTTCAAATATTAAAAATTTAGATGAAAAAAATATTTTAAATGTAACAAAGGCCTTTAATTATGAATATATTGTATTCTTTTGAAGTTATTTTGAAATTGAAAATAGTTTATAAAGTTTCAATTGAGCGTTTACATTTGTTTAACTACTAGACTTTTCAATAAAATTTTTTATTTTTTAAGTCTATAAAAACTGTAATAAAATGTAAAAAATCGAACTCTATTCTAAATAGTAAAAGTGCAAGTAATAAAGAATAAACAAAAAAAATTAAAGCATTCAAATTGGAAATCTTGAATTTTAAACTTTTAAAGTTTAAGTTTAAACAATTTTAAAATAAAAAAAATTTTGCATTCAATTGTTCAATAATTTACACGTATAATCTGGAAGGTATTAGGACTTTTCAACTGAATAATTTAAAGTTTAATGAATTTAAACTGCACAATTCAGAATTTTTAACATTCATAAATTATAGAGTTCAAGGACTTAGATTAGGTTCCAAAAATATAAATCCACGTTAACATTTTCAATACTCTAAATTAAAGAATCAATCAATGAACTTTAAAAATGTTCAAAATTATATTATTAATTTATTTTAGACTAGAAACATTATAAAATTTTTTATTTAAATTTTGTGCAACTTGAAAGTTCTTAAATTAGAAGTTAAATTATTTCCATTTTAAATAGTTTAAGCATCTTTAAAAAGCTTTACTTTGTTTCGAATCTTGAGAAATCTATAAGTTGTTTTAATGTTTCCAAATTTAAAATTATTTTTGACATTTTTTCAGAACTTGAAAATAATTTTTTTAATTAATTGAACTTGTCCTGAAACTTTTTAAAAATCCTGCGAATTTAAACAATTTTCCTTAAAATTTGGATTTATAAATAAAAATTGAACACTTATTAGTTTAAGTTTTAAAAAGTTTGAAAATTAATTTAGAACTTGAAATTATTTCAAATAATTTAAGCAACCTAATTTAAAAAAAAAATGTAGATTCTTACAGATAACATACAAAAAATTTAGAACCTTTTTAAGAATTGCGAAAGGTTCCAAAAGAATAAAAACATTTTCTTAATATACCTTAAAAAATTGAAAATGATTTTTCACTTTGAAAAATTATTTTAACAGAATATTCAAAAAGATTTTAAGAGATTTCCAAAATTGTAAAAAAAAACCTGGAAGATTTTAAGGATTTTTTTTTAATTTGCAGGATTTTCTAAAAAATTTTAGGAAAAATTTTATTAATTTTAAGATAGGTTTAGAAGTTCTGAAAAAAATCCCACACACTTCGTTTAAATTACTTGGTATCATGTCAAATTTTTAATTAATTTGAAATCTTTTCAAAACTTTTGAATATCTCTTAAAATTACTCAAATTTTTTCTACAAAGTTCGTTCTTTTTGGTTAAAAAGTCTACTATTATATTTTGGTCGAGAATTGTTATTTTTTTAGTTAACAATTATATTATCTGGCTGAAAGTTAATTTATTCGGTTGAAAATTTAACTATTTTCAACTATTTTTTATTTGGAATTAAAATTTTTTGGTGCAAATATCAAATATTAAATTTTTTGTTGAAAATTCATCTTTAATGGTTGAACATTTTATCAACCAGATGGAAATTTTTCTTATTTTGTCGTAAAAATAAAAAATTTTGTTGAAAATTCACCATTTTAAGTTGATATTCAAATGTTTTGCAGAAAAATCGTATTTTTTGGTTAAAAGCTCAACTACTTAGGTTGAAAATTCCAAAATTTGTTATAAAAAATACAACTGTTTAATTGGAAATTAGTCTGTTTAGGTTGATGATTCAACTATTTTATTTAAAATTCTTATTTTTTTAGGTGAATTCAACTGTTTCTCAATCACTATTAAAATATTATTTGAATTTATTTTTTAATTAACCAAAAATTATACAATTTCTACCAAAAGATATGAATTTTTAACAAAATTGTTGAATCTTTGATCACAAAAGATTACTTTTCAAAAAAAAATTAATTTTCAGCCAAAAAGTGGAATTTTTTACCAAAAAGGATGACTTATTAACAAAATTGTATTATTTCTAACAAAATAATTAACTATTCAAACAAATAATACAATTTCTACCTATAAATAAAAATTCTAAATGAAAATATAATAAGCATGTATTAATAAAAATAATAATATATTAATCAAGTCAATATTTCAACCAAAAAAGATTTAAATTTTAAATAAAAAACATTTAGCGATTTCTTTGCTATGAAATATATCATTGAAATCTGTAAAATTAGAAAATTTCTATTTATAATGCTTAAAAAATTGATCTAAACCTTGTAAGAAAAACGTAGGAAACGGGTAAAATTAAGTCAAAATTCTCGATTTGGGGCGTTTTTGAGGATTTTTTAAATTCAAGAGGAATAAAAGGTGATGAACTCTGATCCTCGCAATCGAAATCTTTGAAAATTTTGCGAAATATTTAAAAATCTTGTAATCCGGTATACAATAAAAATATAAAAAAATGTTACCTGGAAGAAATCGTGCTGCCATCTAAAGGTAAAGCAGTATAATTCCTAGCAATGGGCAAAAATGCTGTGATAATTGCTGGTCCCGCATAAAAGCCGTGATTCGCATCAGGTGGATACTCTTGCCATTTAAGAAACAGATAATCAAAATCTATCGAAAATTTCGTTATAGAATGCGGTGGTAATTGTAGAATGAATTCTAGATAATAAGGCCTTTTTCTCTCTTTTCCTGGCACGTAGCGTTGAACCACTGGTAAATTAATTTAAATATATAATTCTGAATATTTAATTCTAACACAGGGTGTCTACTAAAATCATGGAAAAAAATTTCCCGATGATTTCAAGTTTTTTTAGGGCATTTTAAGCTTTAAAAATATTATATTACAAGATACTCTTGAATCGGTTCATGAAATAAATAAATAATATTAAAAACATAATTAAGCATTTCTTGAATTTGTCTTTAAAGTCCATGAATTTGAATAATAATGCAATCAAAATTTTTATTAAAAATGCTTAAACTTGAAATTTAGTGCATATTTAGGTAAAATTCATGTGCATACTATAATAAATTAAATTTAAACAGCTTCAAATTCTAAATTTTTCAAGTAAAAGTATTTAATTTTCAACGAGATAAATTAAGTTTTAACCAAAAAATTGAATTTTCAATTAAAAGATTAATTTTTTACCAAGAGAGACGATTTTTCAACTAAATAGTGGAATTTTAAAACAAAAAATATCAGTTTTAAACCAAAAGTGGAATAGTTAAATTATTAGTTGAAAAAAATGAATTTTCGACACAAAAACAACAAGTATTCAATAGTTAAATTTTCATTTAAAAAATTAATCTTCACCCAAACCGATAAATTTTTCAATTAAAAGATTAAGTTTCACATAAAAAGATTAATTTGCCCCAGAAATAATTTTCAACGAAATTGATAAATTGTTAACTGAAATTATAAATCTTCAACTGGAATAGATGAATATTAAACCACAAAGATGAATTTTTGCAAACAAAATTTAACAATAAAACAAGTAATTTTTTCAACCAAAAAGTAAAATTTTCAACTAAAATGATGAATTTTCACTGGAATACTTTAATTTTAAACCAAAAGGATGACTGTTCAAACAACAGATTCATTTTCTGCCCAAAAAGACGTTTTTTAACGTATTTTAAACAAAAAGAATTCTGGAAAAGATTTATTTTGAACCTAAAATATATATAATATATATAATAATTCAAACGAAAACTGAAGTTAAATTTTTTGTTAAAAAAAAATCATCTTCAACCAAAGAGATAACATTCTTAACTAAAATGATAAAATATTTAGCTGAAATAATTACATTTTCAGTTTAAAAATAAATTCATTTTCCATAAAAAACAATAAATTGTCTACAAAATAGTTTAAAATTTCAACTGCAATAGTTAAATTTTCAGTAAAAAAAATAAATAAATTTTCAGTCAAATAAAAAACCAATTGACGACGAAAAAAACTCATTTTTCATTCAGTGATCAATTTTCAATTAAAATGATGAATCTTCAACCAAAAAATTAATTTTAAATAAAAGATTTTAACTTTCAACCAAGTTTTTTTTCATTCGAAAAAAGATGAATTGTCAAGAAATAATGTAGTAGTTGATATTTCAAATAAAAAAGGCGATTTCTCAAGATGAAGTGAATTTTCGACTAACAAAGGGTTTTCAGTCAAGAGAAAAATTGCAAACTATTACATTTTTAAGCAAAAAGATGAATTTTTAACAAAGATTATTTTTCTATGTCAATGAAATCAAAAAAATTGAACTCTAAAGCTGACAATTTTTCCATTTGAATTAATAAAAACTGAGCTGCAAATTAAAGCAAATGAAAGTGGAACTCTTGCGAATTTCAAACTTTTAAAATAATTTATACGTATAAAATGGAAGCTACTAACACTTTTAAACTGAATATTTTTGAATTAAATGCAGTTAAACTGCAATACAAATTTTTTAACTTTTATAAATTATAGTCTAAATTGAAGAATCAATCAATTGATTAATTTTTTTTCAAAACGATATCATTTAAAGCAATTTTAAGCCAAAAATATTAAAAATTGAACGATTAGATTTTTTATAAACTGAAAACTTCTTAAATTAAAAGTTAAATTATTTACACTTTAAATGGTTAAAAAAGCCTTAAAATGCTTCCAAATTTTACTTGAAAATCTTGAAAGATCTGCAGGTTGTTTACTTTTTCCCCCAATTTTGTTTAAATTCTGCCAAATTAAACAAATTTCCTTAAAATCTTCCACATTCATTTTTGATAATTTTGTAAATTTTTCTAAATCTTTTTGAATAATCACTCAAAATTATCGTTTCAAAATAAAAATTATTATTAATTTTCATAGGAAATGTTTTTTATTCTTCTGAAGCCATTTCAAATTCTTAAAAATATTGTAAATTTTTGTTTTCGAAATCCGCCCAGATCTTTATATTTTGGCGGAACACATACACACTTTGTTTGAATTATTTCAAATAATTTCAAATTTTAAATTGAATTTGTAATGATATACACCACAGATGTATAAAAGACGTGAGGGCTGGAAATTCGGAACTTTCGTAATTGTAACTTGACATTTTTTTTTGATTTAAGAGATAATTCTAACA
>NC_046662.1:64712944-64721195 GCF_010883055.1 Belonocnema kinseyi | reverse complement strand
TACATAAGGGAGGGGGGGGGCAAAATGGTCGGGAAATTGCGTTAGGTAATTTATGGATGGCCCCTAACCGGGCTTGGGCCTGAAACCTTGGGGTTCGGAACTATTTGTCGTAGTGGTGATAATCGCGTACAGTTGTTTATGATCAAATGCTACCAACTTTTCAAAAACGTCGGTGCGAATTCGCACCCGTGTTAATTATTTGCTTGAAAATATCGAAAAAAACGTTGCTTTTTTTCGTAATTTTGATCTTTGACCGCGTTTTGTGAATGTGAGCATTGTTTGTGAAAACTTTAAGAAAGTCATTTTGAAACCCACTAGAAACTTTCACCTTAAAATATTTTCAACGTATCTCCAAAAAAGAATCAGCCAAAACCTAAAAAAATGTTGGTTTAAGCCAGGCGTGTAAGAGATTTAAATATTTCTCATATTAAATGGTGAAAATTTATTTTTTTGTGCAAATTATAAAAATATATGTGTAATTATGAAATTTTCAGTTTCAATGCATCGCGAGAAGGCTACTTGGTGCAACTGAGGACAGACGTTTTGTTAATAAGTCTTCCAACCCCCGATTTTAGTATGCCATACAATGTTATTTGTTTAGCTTGTACAGCCGTGGCATTGGCTTTTGGTCCTCTGCATAATATTTCTACAAAAAAACTAGTTTTAAAGAAAATCCAAAAGACCTGGTGGAAAAATAACAAGATTTTCTCTTACTTCGCAAAAGAGAAGACGGAATAGGCAAACATTTTTTGGATTTTAAATCCATGTATTGTATACCTTTCTGTTTTTACATCGAATTTTTATTAGAACTGTATAATTCAATAATGGGTTTTAATTTTTTCCTTAACCCTTCGAAAATTGTGAAAGTGTCCAAAAAATTGTTTAAGATTTCTCACTTTGATAAATTATGAGGAAAATAAAGAGTTTGTGAAATTAAAATGAATTAGATTTTAATTAAAAAACAGGGTTGCCAGAAAATACCACTTTCGAAATTCCGTAACTTTCCCTGATTCGTAAAAGATAAATTTTCAACCAATGAGATTAATTTTCTATCAAAAAAGATAAATTTTTAATAAAGTTCATGAATTTAAAAAAATAATTACATTTTTATCCAAAGAAATTAATTTTGAACTAAAATGAGGAATATTTAAGAAAAAAAATGAATTTTCAACCTAGAAGATTAATTTTCTACCCAAAAAGACGAATTTTAAATTAAATTTTAACCCCAAATGAAATAGTTATATTTACAGTTAAAAATAAAAATGTTTGCTTAAAAAAATGAATCTTCAACAAAATACTTTAATTTTCTACGAAAGAAATGAAGGCTTAACGAAAAATAGGAGTTTTTCACCAAGAAGCTACCACAAAAGACGATTTTTCAACAAAATGCATGAATTTTCAACAAAATAGTTGTGTTTTCAACAAAATAAGCTCAGTTTTTTTCAAGAAGATGTCAAATAAATACATTTTCAACAGAAAAGTTAAAATTTCAATTAAAAAAAGATATATTTTAAACAAAAACAGAATAGCTAAATAGTCAGTTAGAAAAAAAATATTTTTTAACAAAAAACGGAATTTTCAATCAAATAGTTAAATCTATAATGAAAAATTTTTTTACAAAAAATGCAATAGTTAAATTTTTAACTAAAAACATAAAATTTCACCAAAAAATTAAAGTTGAAATAGAACAAAAAATATAACTAGTTATATTTTTAGGCAAATAAATTAATTTTCAACTAAACTGAGGAATGTTTAACAACAAAAATAATTTTCAACCCAGAATATTAATTTTATACAAAAAAGGCGAATTTTCAACAAAGCACATGAATTTTCAACTAAAAATAAATTCTTAACTAAAGATAAATTTTCTACCTAATATTCAACAGAAAAAGAATAATTTTCAACAATATAGTTAAATTTTTAACCAACGAAATACATTTTTAACTATAATGATGAATTTTCGATAAAAACAAAATTAATTTGGAACAAAAATCATGAATTTTTGACCAAAAAATGAATTTTCAACCATAAAGATTAATTTTCTACGAAAAGTGACGAATTTTAAAATTAAATAAAAAAATTTTCAAACAAAAATGGTATAGTTATATTTTCAGTTAAACAAATAAATCGAACAAAAAAAAAGAATTTTCAACAAACGAGATAATTTTTAACAAGACAATGAAATTTGTAACAAAAAAAATCATTTTAAATAAAATTAATTTTCTACCAAGAACCAATATTTGAAATTTCAACAAAAAAAATATATTTTTACGAAAAATAGAATAGTTCAATTTTTAAGAAAATCGTTACATTCTCTACAAAAGAAATTATTTTATAATTAAAATTATGAATCTTCAAAAAACAGACTGCATTTTCACCAAGAAAGACGATTTGTCAAGGAATTTTCAATCAATAAAGATACATTTTCTCCTGAAATATGGAAATATATAAAAATAATTTTCAACTAAAATCAGGAACATTGAACGAAAAAATTAGTTTTTAACCCAGAACATTATTTTTAAACAAAAAGACGAATTTCCAACAAAAGACATGAATTTTCCACCAAAAAAGTTTAATTTTAAACCCGAAATGCAGTAATTACATTAAAAGCAAAATAGATTTAACTGTAAAAAATTGTTTTTCAATTAAATAGTTGAATAGTCAATTAAAAAATATAAGCTCTCACCAAAAACATAAATATTTTTTCAGTTAAAAATTTAATTTTTAACAAAAAAACGGATTTTCCACAAAATGCAAGAATGTTTAACTGCAGTTTTTAATTAAGCAGTTGCGTTTTTAGTATAAAAAAAAGATAAATTTCTACGACAGAAGAATTTTTTTGCCAAAAAGACGGAATTTCAAGCAAGAAGGACTTCAGTTAATGAAGAAACAAGTTTCATCCAAAAATGTGGCATTTTTTCTACAGAAAAAGTTTAATTTTTAAACCAAAAATAAATTTTCAACCAAAAAGAAGCATGAATTTTTTGTTTTTAAAAAAATCGCAGAATTTTGAAGAAAAATATTTAAATTGTATGTTTATTCGCTGAGTTTATAAAATTTATAAATAATTTTTTCAAGGTCAGCATTTTAAAAAAAATAATTGAGCACAATAATATTATTTTAAATACTTTTTCGAACTTTCTATTTTTTTTGGCAATTCGATGTTCTCGTTTCTTTTTAAATATTAGTAAAATTTCACACATGTTAATTCTTGAAATTGAGAGCAAAAAAAAAAAAATTAGAAAATCAGCACGTATTTGAGGATTTGATTTTGAAGTCGCTTAAACATTAATTGAGGTTATGTTTCTCTTATGCACATCCGCAGATTATGAAAGTGTTCTCGAGATTTTTCCTTTTTTTAAATAAAATTTAGAATTCTTGAGAAGAAAATGTTTAGAAATATAGTTGTAGGCATGTCTGGTGGTGTGGATAGTGCAGTGGCAGGACTTTTATTAAAAAATAAAGGTAAGTTAAGTGAAGAAAATAATTTGTTTCTCAAGTTTATAGGTTAAGTTTCGTTTAAATTTCGAATTTTGTTTATTAAGGTTTCAATGTCAAAGCAGTTTTTATGCAAAATTGGGACATTGCAGACGAAACAGGACAATGCATCGCTGAAAAAGATTTTGCAGATGCCGAATGGATTTGCAAAAAATTAAAAATTCCTCTTGTTCGAGTCGACTTTGTGAAGGAATATTGGAATGAAGTTTTTAGGTATGTTTAAAACTTCTTTGCAATTCTTTTTAGGGTGGAAGTTTAAATCCCGGTTCGCTAAATTTGGCACGGACATTGAAATTAAAAATTTGACCCCTTGAAGCTGAAAGTTTGTTCATTTTGACTAATAACGTTTACAGCATTAATTTCCAAACAATAACTAATTTTCTACAAAACAGTTGAATTTTCAACCCGAGAATATGAATTTTTGAAAGAAAGAAAAAATGTTACACTTCTCAACGAATCAGTTGATTTTCCAATAAAATAGTTTAATTAATTTCAAAAAAGTGAATTTTCGACTAAAATTATGAATCTTCAACAAAAAAAAAAAGTAATAACTTTCGAGAAAGTAGATTACCTTTTGACCAAGGAGTTGAATTTTTAACAACAAAAATTATTAGCTGATATTTCAACAAAAATAGAATCTAATTAACATAAAAAACATTTGGATTAAAAAAAAAAAGAATCGAATTCTCAACTAAAACAGGTTACTGTTCAACCAAGCAGTTGCACTTTTAACCAAAAAGGATGAAATTTCAATCGAGAAGAATAATTTTCTACCAAAATAAAATACGAATTTTGAAAAAAATACTTGAATTTTTAACTAGAAAAGATTAACTTTTATTTGAAAACATCAAGTTTGAATTAAAAATGAAATGGTTATATCTTCAGTTGAAAATTTAATTTCCTACGACAACAAAGGTAAATTTTCTACAAAACAGTTGAATTTTCAATCAGAGAATATTAATTTTTTGTTCAAAGTTCACTTTAGTCCAATCAGTTGAATTTTCAAGAAAATTGTTGAAATAATTTCAAACAAAACAACGACGAATTTTTGACAAAAATTATGGATCTTCGACCAAAAAAATTAACTTTTAATAAAGTAGTTCAATTTTTATCAAAGCAGTTGAATTTTCAATGAAAATTTTAATAGTTTATATTTCAACAAAAAAATAATCTAATTTAAAATAAAAAACAGTCGGATTCAACCAAGCAGTTGCATTTTTAATAAAAAAGGATGCATTTTTAATTGAAATTTTAGAAAACATTTTAATTTTCAACCCGAGAATGTAAATTTTTAACAAAAAAGTTAATTTTCAAGAAAATATTTTAATTAATTTTTAAAAAACTCCACTAAAATGATGAATTTTCGATACAAAAATTAACATTAAAGAAAGTAGTTCAAGTTTTAACCAAGGAGTTAAATTTTCAATCTGAAAAGATGAATTTTCTATGCAAAATTAAAAATTAAAAACCGTTGGTTTTTTACCAAGAAAAACAAATTTTCAACAAAATAATTGAACGCTCAACTAAAACAAATTTATTTACAATCATATAGTTAAAATTTCTATCAAAATGGTGAAATTTCGATCCAAAAATGCTAATTGTCTACAAAACAATTGAATTTTCAATGAAAAGCTCATTTTCAACCAAAGCAGATTGGTTTGTATCCAGAAAATTGCATTTTTAACAACAAAAAAAGGTTTAATTGCTATAGAAAGAAAGGAATTTTCAAAACTAAAATATTAATGTGCAACATGATAGTTGAATTTTAAACCAAAAAAAGTTTGGTAATCAAGTAGGAAAAGAAATTTTTAGTCAAATTGTTGAATATTCAAGCCAAAAAACGAATTTCCAACCAGGAAGTATAAGTTTTTAAACAAGTTTTTGAATTTTCAACAAAATAATTAAATTTTGAACCAAGGAATAAAATGTTTGAATACAAATTTGATTAGTAGGCTTTTGAATTTAAAAGAATGAACTTTCAAACTTAAAATAGTTCGATCTTCCTATTGGGTTGTATAAATTCAGTTCGCATTTATTCGCAAAAAAACAGAAAAAGGGGAAAATATGGAGAAGACTGTAAAACCTGCCACAAATTAATAGGGTTTTATTATTTAACAGATTAAATAATATCTTTTTAAATAAAACGCGCAGTTTAAAAAAAAAAACTTTTTAAAAAATGTATGATACCATTTTTATATTATTTTTCAAATTTGTGACGCTATTTTGCACCATTTTTTATTTTTGAAAAGGAAGGCAGGGAATTTAAAAAATTTGTAGGAGAAAAATCTGTCCACGTTCGATTTCAACAGTTTTTAAATAATTAGTTGAATTTTGATGTTTTTCAATTATTCTATTATTTAGCTTACAATGCTTAATTCAAAATTTTGTTACTTTACAAATTTTCGAATTACAATTTTTATTTTTAAGCTTAAATTTTTAATTTAAAGAATTTTTAAATGCTTTCTTAAAGACTGGAACAAATAAAAAATAAAAGCCTTTGATGTTGAAAATTTTTGCTAAAAAACATTTTTTAATAATTAAAATTTTTTTAAATTTATCTGTACTTTAAGTAACAAAAAGTGAACAAAAACGATTTGACAAAACGATTTTAAACCAGTTTAAAATTTAAGAATTTTCTGATTTTAACGTTAAAACTCAAATGGTATCAAATTAAAAGTCTTAGTCATTAAACAAATGTGAACTTGTGACTGAAAGTTTATAAACTGTTTTCAACTTAAAAATATCTTCATAATAATATATTCTTAATTAATGGATTTTATTACATTTAAAATATTGTTTTAGTCTAAAATATTCCATTTTTAACCCATTTAATTTGAAATTTTTAATTAAAAAAATATTAATTATTGAATTCTTAGCAATATTTGAATTTTTATTTAAGAGAAGTAAATTGAAAACAAATATTTAAAAGTAAAGAATCTTTAACTGAAATCTTTGACATAGAAAACCTGAATCGTTAAAATTTCGAAGACCCTTTAAACTTTGAACGTTACAATTTCAATTGTTGTATTTGAAAAATGCTTAATTTGTGAGTGAAATTTAAAAATTTTTATGTATAATTTACAAATGAACATTTGTAGAAAAAACTGAGTAATTGAAAGAGATATTTAGGAGTTTTAAAAAGATAAAAAATTATCATGCAACTTGTAGAAAGTTTTCTTAAAATCTTCTAGAATCTTTTTTGAAAATTTTGTTTAAATCTTTGAACAACTTTTTAAATATTCTCTTAAAATAATTTTTAAAAATAAGAAATTATTTCTAATTTTCCTATAAATGTTAAAAAAATGTTTTTATTCTTTTGAAGCCTTTCACAATTGTTGAAAAGAATCTAATTTTTTTGTTTAAACTGCGAAAATCTACATTTTGTTTTATATTAGGTTATCATTTTAAGTTTTACATCAAGTTTGAATCTTTTCAAAACTTCTACATATCTCTTAAAATTACTCAAATTTCGCCTACAAATAATAAATGTTCAATTGTTATTTATACATCCAAATTGTGAAGAAATGTTCTAAAATTTTCAATTGAAAACAAATTTAAAACAACTTCTACATTTTTGAAATAAAATTTTTGAATCTTTCTAAGAATGTTTAAACTATTTAAAAAGAAAATAATTGAATGTCTAATTTAAGAAGTATTCATTTAAAAATTTTTCAATATTTAATGTTTCTAGCTCAAAATTCCTTAAAATTATATAATTTTGAAAATTTTAAAGTTCATTGATTGATTTTTTAATTTAGAGCATTGGAAATGATAACGTTGATTTATATTTTTTTATATTGAAAAATGTTACCTTTAATTTTATACTTTTAATTATATACGCGTAAATTATTGGTCATTGGAATACAACATTTTTTAATTAATAACTTTTAAATTTCAATTTTAAAAGTTCAAAATTTAACAGTTCCACTTTGAGTGCTTTCATTTGCAGCTCAGTTTTTATTACTTCAAGTGGAATTTTTTTTAGCTTTCGTGTTTCATTTTTTTAATTTCATTGACCGTGAAAAATGTTTGCGAACCGGAAAAAACCCTGCCACCCTGCATACCTTAATTATTCGAATATCTAATTTTTATTACATTAGCGATCTTATAGAACAATATGAGAATGGTATGACACCGAATCCAGATATCCAATGTAACAGACGGATAAAATTCGATAAATTCTATCATTTCGCACGCAACGAACTTAAAGCAGATGCAATAGCTACGGGACACTACGTGCGAACAAGTTTTGGTTCATACTTGGAAAATTATAAAGAAAATACAAGTATGTATCAAATTGAAAAAAGTTTATTATTAAAGGGCAACGTGTTGCTCAATTAGGTGTTTTTTTAAAGCAAAGGCATTTAATTTTCCAGATGTGAAACTTTTAAAAGGGAAAGATTTTTCTAAGGACCAAACATTTTTCTTATCACAAGTTCCTCAAGAGCCCTTGAGAAAATGTATGTTTCCAGTAGGAGAATATTTAAAACACGAAGTCAAAAAGATAGCCGAAGAAGCACAATTCACTCCTGTCTTAAATAAAAAGGAAAGCATGGGAATTTGTTTCATCGGCAGTCGAAATTTTCAGAAATTTATAAAGGAGGTAATAGAACAAGCATTTATTTGTTAATTTAACATACACTCGATACCCTCTTATCTAAAATTATGATAGGAAATTCATTATAGGCCTATAATGATTTTTCTATGATTAATTTCTTATCATTTTTTCGCTATTCTTCCCCAAATAATTATA